>NC_047581.1:31950086-32250086 GCF_011004845.1 Esox lucius | reverse complement strand
CACCAAAACATCACTGTTACAATGCTGAAATACCACCAAAACATCACTGTTAAAATGCTGAAATAACACCAAAACATCATTGTTAAAACACTGAAATACCACCAAATCATCACTGTTACAACGCTGAAATACCACCAAAACATCACTGTTACAACACTGAAATACCACCAAAACATCACTGTTACAACACTGAAATACCACCAAAACATTACTGTTACAACACTGAAATACCACCAAAACATCACTGTTACAACACTGAAATACCACCAAAACATTACTGTTACAACACTGAAATACCACCAAAACATCACTGTTACAACGCTGAAATACCACCAAAACATTACTGTTACAACGCTCATCCCAACTATCTGGTTCACTGTGTCCATGCACCTGGGTCCATGCACCTGGGTCCATGCACTTGGGTTGGTTGTTTTTCTTTCTGTTTTTGCATTGCATAATTACTGCTGCTTAAATGTTTGTTTCTACAATGGTGGCAACCATCCATTCACTCCAATAAAGCACCTGAATGAAGAAAGAGAGCATCTGCTAGTGCTGTTACCATGGCGTTGCAGGTGTTTGATCTCACCTTGTTGCTCTTACTGTGGGTGTTCTCCAGGGAGCTGCGCAGCCCGTCATTACTGTCATGGAGCTTCCTGTTAGCCGTCCTACAGATGAGAGGAGGGAAACCAAATTACAGTGGTCTCATTAAAATGCATTACGACAGGCCATGTAGTTCAATACCAACTGAACAACGAAACAAAAGCAAGGTCTCATCAGGCCTTTTGATTTCAGCTGTTGCCTCCAATTGGCATGAGATGGCAAATTTATGGAAAGAGGTGTCATATGAACGGAAGGAGGAAAACATCCATCATTGTGGAGTCGATGTGCACAAACCAATGTGTCAGGTTAAAATGAGGAACAAACAAAAGAGATTTCTTCCGTCAGGGCTGGGAGGTGAGTCAGCGATGTAGCTTGAGCACCACTCTGTTAAGTATTTACATCAATTAAAGGCAGTAGAAAAGACTGCAGGCCCTCGCTAAATCCACTTTTCACAGATGTTCTGGTGCTTTTGTTCCCAATGTAAAACCTTCAGACACTCCACAGCCCTCTGTGGAACCGGTTTGACACCTGATCCCAAAAGCAAACAAATAGTTCCAGAGTTGGAAAACCCCATCATTCCACTATCTCTTGAAGGGTTCCTGCTAATATGTTAGCATTTCTGTTTCTATGTCCGACAAGCACTCTAATTAGTCAGTACTGCTGCTGCAGGGGTGTCAGGTGAAAACTGTGATTGGACAGCGTTACAGATTGAATGTAATGAAAGCCCCGTGTTTGGTCAGTTCTGACATTTGTGTGTCAAACTCACAGTAAAACCTTTATCTGTCGCTCCAGGTTTTCCCTCTCCTCAGAAAACCCTCTCATCATTGCCTCGTCCCTGCAAGAAAGAACACAGTCACTCAAACATTTATATTACATACACTTTTGAAACACATACACAGGGACACAGGTGGCCACTCTGACATCACATACAACAAATCAATAAACACAAAATGAACTCTCAAAACACATACACAGAATCTCAATACACAGAACAGATTTTTTTGCCCAAAGGTTTGGAATATGAAACACCCTAGTGTCTATACTAGAATGTTTGGGGACATTATCCTGCTGTACAATAGAGCATTGTCCAATGAGATTGGAGGCATTTGGGTGTACTTTAGTACACAAGATGTTTCTGTATACCTCAGAATCCATTATGCAGCTGATCTCAGCTGTTGCATCATAAAACAATGTGAGCATCTTAAAAATCCCTTTCAAAATTATTTCACAGATGATTTGACCTTTTTGCTTCTCTACACCTTCTTCTTGCCATCACTTCGTTACGTATTTAACTTTGTGTCGTCTGTCTATTTTTCCAGAACTCCACAGGCTCCTTAAGGTACTGAAATCAGCCCGCCCTGTTTATGAAGATAACTAATGTTTTTGCACCTTGTAAGGCAAGGCAAGTTTATTTTTAAGAACACATTTCATACACAGGGCATTTCAAAGTGCTTCACATTAGGAAATTATAGGAATAATAGAAATAATAGAAATGAATTTATCATAAAAGCATGTCAATAAAAATCATATTTAAGATTGCTAAAAGATGATTAAAAGATTAATAAAAGGTAGAAGAAAACAAAGGATAATAGGCAGATTTTGTTATTAATTGTACGTGGCTACTGAAATTCAGATTAGAATCCATAATTACCCCAAAATGGTTAACTTGGCTTTAGTCTTAAGCAACAGTGTGTCAAGGTAATTACTGACTATAAGTCTCTTGGCTTTGGCACCAAAGATAATTATTTCAGTTTTATCTTGATTTAGTTGCAGACAGTTTTTGTACATCCAATAAATGATTTATTTAAGTTACTGGCATAATGAGTCTATGGGACCATGGTGATTAGATGAGAGAGCTATGTAAATTTGGGTGTAATCTGCATTATTATGACTGGGCTAACGGTAACATATGAACATTGAATAAAATAGGGCTCATGCAATCCGCGTTCTATCATTGTCATTAATGACTGATTTATATTCTCCGTGCCGGCTGGGGGATTTGACCTGACAACCTGTCATTCACGTTTTACCATTACACTTCCTGCTGCTCCAAAATCTTTATTTACACAAATAACCTCAAAGAAAAGCTGATAATATAACCTCAAATTAATTTAAAAAAGACAAAAAACTAAACCCCAAAAAAATTACGGTGTATTAACAAAACAAAATCACAAACATGAACCCGCAAAAACCACTGGTATCATCCAATAAAACAGAAGTCACTTCAATATTCTTGAAGAATCAGCACGTTGAGAATATGGACTTTGTTTGAATGGGATCAGAGGCCCTGTGTGAAACCTATAGCCGCAGCCTGGTTGCCAAGTAACCACATTGTGAGAGTCTGTGTGAGTGAGGTCACACCAGGATATCCTGTTACAGGCCTTGCAAACATATTGCCACCCTGGGGAAGGAGCAGCCAGGCATGCAGACACTCTGACCTGGGGCCTCTATCCTCGCTGACAAACTGATTACCTGGCCGGCTGACTGGTTGGGTGGCTGGTCGACAGAGATGAGTGCCTTTCTGTGTCGGTGTGTTGTGTTTGCACATCTCTCACCGCTCTAAGTTGATGCTGTGGTCCGTCAGGTCGCTCTTCAAAGAGTCCAGTTCACTCTGCAGGAAGGCTATGTTGGTGTGAGACTGCATCAGCTCCTGCTTTAACCGCTGGTTCTCCTAAGGAGAGACAAACAGAGAATGCTACCTTGCCCTGAACACAGTCGCAAAATACCTGACTACTGAAACTGACCCAAAATCAGGCAGATTATGTAAAGACAAGAGAAGGGCTGCCATAAACCGATCTGGCCATTGAACTCAAGAGAAGATTAACTACAGTGAGTTCATACTGGCCACAAATTTAGGTGGAAATGGAGCTGTGTTTGGTAAACCTCCTGCTAAATGTATGACCAAATTAAAGGCCATACAGACCCACAAAAAACAACGTTGATAAACTCCCACATCGGTAAAGTGAAACACTGCAATGTTTCATCAAAGCAGTAGAATTTGTGACCCGTTGTCATAAGAAAAGAGCAACTAGTTCAAAAAACAGATTCATCTCTTTATACATTGCCTACAGAAAGACAACAGTCCTTTTAAACTTTTCAAAGTCGTGTCAGTGGATGTTTTTCTTTGAATGTGGTTTCTGTTATCCTTTACATTGCCCACAAGCTCTGCAAGACTCACAGAAACACTAGACACACAGAAACACTAGACACACAGAAACACTAGACTCACAGACATAAGCCTTCTGAAGCTTGCTTTGCGAGGCTAATGGAACAGAGAACCAAATCACAATTGTTTCTCCCTAGAAGTTCATACAAAACTGTTCTCTGATTATCGTCCCCATACTTTTCTGAACGCATTTCAGACACTTCTAACCATACTGGATTTATATTCTGTCAAACAATACCGTCAGACTGACAGATTTTCATAGCAAAAATAAAATAAATGAAAAAGTAAATATGGACAATTTATGACATTTCTTTTTTAACATGTGGGGTTGTGAAAACATTTGTTATACAAAAAGAAGGTTTCCCTGGACTACCTGGGAGACCCATCTCACCAGAGTCATCTCGTTGATCTTCCTCTTCAGTGTTGAGGACTCATCTTTCATGTTGATGTTGTTGTACTGTTCTTCAATCTGATGACGGAATACACATTATATCAACGTCTTCAATGTCTTGAAGCACAGAATCCATCATCAATTCTTCTTTACGTTCTTGTTAATAATTTAAAACATTTTTTTTCACTTTTTGAATAAAAAATGTGTGTGACAGTTTTTTGTATTTTTTTTCAATAATATCCTATTGCATTTTAATGGTACCCAATGATAAAATAAATGTATGCTATATTTTTGGGATGCATTTTAGTGTACATACACTTTAAAATGCGAAAAATATTTGTATACATATTTTGAACACATACATTTGTTAGAAAACATTATTTTCCATTTTATTTATGCTTAATTTTTATTTGAAATCCTATTAACATCTGTATTATTTTGCTTACAAAAACATATTTTGAAAAGGTTAACTATTTTGTGGGTTATCCAAAAACATCCAACTCTGTAGCAAACTTTCTGGTTAACTTCCCATCTTATCTATTTTCCTATAAAGTTATAAAATGGCTGTCAGTGGTAGTATTCTGACATTAGATTTCTACAACAGTAAATCAGGTACAACTCCAAACTCACCAACTTCATCTTCTGGATCTTGTGCTGCAACTCACACACCTCCGACTCATAGTGTCTCTTCAGTTCGCTCAGAGCAGCCTCGGCCCGCTTGGCCTCCTGATGACAACACAGTGGAACAACAGTTTAGTAACACACACCAGGGTAGGCTTCCGCAAAGACAGAAGACACGGCAACAGAGGCTGACGCCCATCAGGGGCAGTCAGAGCATCTGACCAGTGACCAAGAGGCTGTCAGATCAAAACCCACAGCTAATTAAAAATAAAACAAAACATGTTGTTCTGTCCCTGAGCAACTCAGGAGCAACTCAGGATCCCAGTTGGGAGGGGTTGGGTTAAAAACAAGTCACATTTCGATTGGACCTTGTATTCGATTGACAACTAGGTGAATTTAATAATTACTGTTCACTTATACTGCCAACATACAGAGGCATACTTCCAAAAACCACAACAACTATCCAAACACGGCCACTGTAGGTTTGTGTGTGTTTGTGCTTCAATTATATAGCTTCTCTGCGTTCCACTGATTAGAGTGTGCTATTTAAGAATGACACGTGTGTGTGTTTGTAGTCCAGTTCTATCACATCTCTATGTTCCCCTGATTAGAGGAAGAGGTGTTCTATTTTCGCACCCTGGGTATGGGGTGGGGCAAAGTTTATCCAGTGACATGAGCTCTTCTGGGAAATATCTAAAACAAGGGGATTCAGGAAACACAGTTATCTGCAGGTAATATCACATTATCACGGTACCTATACCGGTTGTTCAGAACGGCTTATTTTACAAACCGTGTAGTAGTAGCTGGAACGTGATGGTTTAAGCCCATGAGACTAATGTCTTGGGGTCGGGTATACAGGAAGCCATTCATTTTACAGAAAATAAATAAATTACCAATTAAAGTGTCCTTTCTCCTACTGACAGACTGTAACAGGCTGTAACAGACTTCCAGATGCTTCCTCCTCTGTGTGTGTGCGTGCGTGCGTGTGTGCGTGCGTGCGTGCCCGTGTGTGTAGGGCGAGAAAGTGAGTCCAGTCAGAGGAGTATAGGTGTGAGTGTCTTTCTGCGATAAAAAAGCAAACAGCAGCTGCACAACAAACATGTGACGCAGCTCACTTATATAATATGCACATACAGAAAATGGGAGATGCAACTTTTTTTCCCCCCAGACGCGATTAGAGATAATGTCCGGATTCCAGGAAACAGAGTGCTCAGGTACAGTACGTATGTGGATGGAGATTCCAGGAATATCTCTGTTTGACCGGATGGTGAAATAACTTTTAGACGAGAAGAGGGTGTGGTACAATACATTTACATCAGAGTACATTATTTCATTCTTTTATATGTTGTTATATTTTCAATCCTTTTTAATTATATATTAGACAGGATGGTGTAGGATGTAGGAGAGAGTTTCTGCTGAAAGAGCAGCGGGACAGATTGCAACAAATGCCACGGTGGGACATGTGCACTGGTGGTATAGACAGGTTTAGAAATTTGGAAAAACCAATGCCATAGACTATTTTATTCTCTGTACCTATAGACCAGGGGAAGCGCCTCACCAGACCGCCTAGCTCTCTGCCCTCAGGACTAATTATCAACCGGATGAAGATTGAGAAATGACAATAAAATGTGATCGATCGCAACCTCCCGAAATGACTCCAGCTGAGGGTCCTCTGAGTAATCTGATCCCAAGTCTGTTACTCTATTTGATGTGAGTGGAGAGAGGAGTTCCACCCCTCTTATCAGTCAATCCAAACAGTGGAGGAACACGAGCTCCTCACCACGGAAACATCCTGTTTCCAGGGATACAACGGCTTCACCGTAACTGTTTCCCCCCCATGGCACATCTCACACCTGCTACCTTAGTTTTGAAAGCCACCATCGTGCACGTGCGCCTGTCGGTGTGTGTGTGTGTGTGTGTGTCGGTGTGTGTGTTTGCCGGCGTGTGTGAGACCTGTTGGCGTGTTTTGTTCTCAGCTGCACGGATCCGTGTTTCCATCTCTTCTTCCATCTCACTGAGCTGCATGGCGGCCTTGTCCTGGGCTCTGAAACGGAACATAACAGCATTAGATATAGGTGAGGCTCAGTGGCCTTGTCAATGTTGACATAGTGATAGAATTGGGGTTCCTTTTAGTTTTCGGGTAAGGTTTAGGCTTAGTTAGGTTAATAGTGTTAGAATCTGGCTTTAGTGGTTACGGTCGGGGTTATAAGAAGGGTGGTTTCCTTTAATGGAAAGAAATGTGTGTGTGTGTGTGTGTGTGTGTGTGCTTGCATACCGTTTCACAGCCAGGGCCAGGTTCTCTATCTCAGCGTTGTGCTGTTTGATCTCACTGGTGAAGCTCATGATGACTCTTTCATACTGAGAAACCATCCTGGGCTCCGTCAAATGGATGTTCTGGTACAGCGTGGCAGCCTGCTCCCTTCTACAGACACAACACAGACACGCAGTCAGACAGACACAACACAGGCACGCAGTCAGACAGACACAACACAGACACGCAGTCAGACAGACACAACACAGACACGCAGTCAGACAGACATACACACAAACACGCAGTTAGACAGACATATACACAAACACGCAGTCAGACAGACATACACAGACAGACATACACACAGACATATACACAGGCAGACATACACACAGGCAGACATATACACAGGTAGACATACACACAGGCGGACAGATACACAGGCAGACAGATACACAGGCAGACAGATACACAGGCAGACATATACACAGGCAGACAGATACACAGGCAGACAGATACACAGGCAGACAGATACACAGGCAGACAGATACACAGACAGACATACACACAGACAGACAGATACACAGGCAGACAGATACACAGGCAGACAGATTCAAAGACAGACATATACACAGACAGACATATACACAGACAGACACACAGACAGACATATACACAGGCAGACAAGATACACAGACAGACATATACACAGACAGACATATACACAGGCAGACATATACACTGGCAGACAAGATACACAGACATATACACAGACAGACATATACACAGGCAGACAGATACACAGGCAGACAGATACACAGACATATACACAGGCAGACATATACACAGGCAGACAGATACACACACATATACACAGGCAGACATATACACAGGCAGACAGATACACAGACATATACACAGGCAGACAGATACACAGACAGACATATACACAGACATATACACAGGCAGACATATACACAGGCAGACATATACACAGACAGACATATACACAGGCAGACAGATATATTAGACAGCAAGTGAACATTCTGTCCTCAAAGTTGATGCGTTAGAAGCAGGAAAAATGGTCAAGCGTAAGGATCTGTGCAACTTTGACAAGGCCCAAATTGTGATGGCTAGATGACTGGGTCAGAGCATCTCCAAAACTGCAGGCCTTGTGGGTTGTTCCTGGTCTGCAGTGGTCAGTATCTATCAAAAGTGAAGCTGGCCCATGTGGTCCAATTTAACAGTAGCTCAAATAGCTGAAAATGTTAATGCTGGTACTGATAGATGCTGATACTGACCCCTGCCACTGCCGAAAGCACCTACAATGAACACGTGAGCATCAGAAACTGGACCAGAATCAGAGAAGTTCCTCACTGGCCAAGTCAATCTCCAGGTTTAAGTGTCTATAAATTTGATGAAGATGTGACAAATAATGCAAAGATACCTGAAACAAACAAGATAGCCAGTGTCTGGAGGGGTCAGTGGTTCACAGACTACGATATAATACCAAATACTAGACATGGTGTAAGTGCTTCATTTTGCCATTATATTACATCAGGTCCAAAACCTTCGGTGCTCTTAAAGAGAGAGACTTTGTATAAAATGTGTTGTCGTTTCTAAGTTTAGTCATTGTGGGCAACGTTCCATGTATCCAGGCTATTTTTAAACTTAAGTAGATTAAACAGCCAGGGGTTTAAAAAATAAACCTGTTCATCGATATAACAACATTTAGGAATGCACATAAACCTTTTAATGAAGGTTTAAAAAATTCTTACCCCGATTTTAACAATAATTATTAAACTAATTATTATTAATTGGGTCGTTTTTTTACCTGCCCGATACAAAAAATAACTATTTCAGGGCTGTGGTCTAACTGGTTCAGATGGGTAAAGGTATGTGTGGGTGTGTGTTTTTGACCAGATTATAAGCTCTAAGCATATAGACACACTGTCCTACAGTCAACAACTCCACGAAGACACATAACGTCAGTAGTAAATGCCACAGGTCACATGACCAAGGTCTTAAAGAGATAACATCTTCCTTCACTCACCAAGACCTTTGCAACTAACAAAATATATAGTTTTAAGCGTCCTGTTTTGGTCTGGATGGGTAATATGTTTTTAATGTTTACATAATATATGAATAGAATCACTTAGATACATCAATTAGCCATGAAATTACATAGGGTTAAGTGACATAGGGTTAGGTGACATAGGGTTAGGTGACATAGGGCACAAATCGGCGCATACATGACATCGTTTTCGGGGACCCTTCTTGCCACTTTTTACATCCAGTGGCCAAAAATCGTGAGCCTAATCTTTAAGTCGTATCTTTAACTGACAAAAATGAAATCCTGGGGGAGGCAACAGCATGGTGACCGGTTTTGCTGGACCTAAATCCTGGGTGGATGAGGGCTTATCCTGGGTGGATGAGGGCTCATCCTGTGTGGATGAGGGAATTAAGAGCAGGGAATGAAGTAAAGTTGATCCTTCAAGGATGCACTGGGCACATGAAATCACTGTGTCAATGCATGCCCACCCGCTGTAGCGTGTCCACAAGCGTCTCAGTCCCATGTCCAGGGGGTCTCTCTAATTGTCTCTCTCCCTCGCTCCCTCTTTTCATTTCATAATCTGTCAGGGGGTACTAACTGCAATGGTTCCTTGCTCTCAGGGCTCATTTGGCGGCAAGCATTTCTATTTCTATTGGAGCAGTAAGATACCTGATATACTAGAGACAAACTTCCCGGAGTAAGACACACATTGATGATTTTGGGTAAAGATTAGCAAAAACAGACTGTATACAGATAATTAGTTCAAATAATGAGATATATTGTGTGCCTAGAATGTTAATCATGGTTATTTTAAACAAATACAATTGGATTAAGGAATTAAAAACGCAGAAACAGATTGTAGTCATAACTATTGGGACCTGCTTTCATCAAACTTCCCAAATAACAACACGGAAACTCTTACAATTAAACAATTCAATACAATTCAATCCATTAGTAGCCAAACATCAGCCTTCTGTTAGTGACAACCAGGTTTTGGGCTAAAATATCCTGAGACTTGGTCCATGAGGCTGTTGACCTTAACAAGAGCCCGGGTCTGTTTTTGAAAAGCAAAAACAGCCGGACAACTTCAAAGTTCTGTCACCACATGAAGTAAAAGGTACTTTTCTGCATGTGCTTCTGTTTTTCAACACCAATCCTAACATAGAAAATTATTTTCACGTAATCTGACCACAGCAGAGCCAGCAACTGATACAGCTATCAGACAATATTACTGACATTGTTTGGAAAACCAAACAGAACCAACTTTATGACTATTGATACACATACACGCGTGTATGTGTACACAAGCGCGCGCCTACACACACTAAGGTTGAGCTGATAATCACATCTGGCCAACAGAGCGGAAAAAGTTTGGAAGCCGGAATAGTTGAACAGGTTGAAAAAAACACTACAGATGTAGCCAGAAATATTGGGTGTATACAATACTGGGAGTATATATACATAGAACAATATTATTAATCCAAATTACAGAAACCCTCTGTTTATGCTTTATGTAGTTTATAATGCCCAGGCAACCCTAACGCCTACGGTATTATTAAGGCTGTACAAATTGCTTATAATGTCCATACTTGACCTGGGTATGAACTTGGCATGGTCGCCAAGCCGGGTTTGGAAATCTTCCCAGGCCTGAGATGAAACTTCCCAAGTATCGCTATCGGTTTCCCCTTCAAACACTTGCTCCGAGATCCCGTGGAAGCCGCTAATGAAGTCCGCTAGATCGATTGTCCCGTCTCGGTCAATGTCCAGTTTAGAAAATATGTGTTCTCTCTCTGACGGTGGGACATTGAGCTCTGAGCAGATTTTGATGAACTCGTCTTTTTCAATTTTTCCAGAATTATCCGCATCACAAGCGTCAAAAAGAGAACACAGACTCTCTCTGTCCATAGCCATGCCTGGTAACGACACGGTTTAGGCAGAGTGGAAAGCCCCGCCAAACAACTACCGCCGAAATAACCCAGGGAATACCAGTACGGGCAACAAAAAACAACCAAAAGTTTTCAAAAGTCCCTTCTAGACTGTTATCGAAGTCTTTCTACGCCTTGTCGGAAGTTAAACCCAATTGTGAATTATTTCCAGGATGACTTCGACCGCTTTAGGCCAACCATATTAATGTGTGCGTCTTGTGTCAGTGCCGTATATCAAATAGCTGTAGAGAGGCTGTCTTGCCAGGTAAACCAATACAGTGGAGGTGGAGCACGAGCACGGGGGCAGACGCGGCTATTTGAGCACTCAGTGAGGCTATTTCAGCACTCCGTCTCGTGTCAGCCTCTCAGCTAGAGAAACAGCCACAAAACACACAACGCCCGGGCGTCCGGCCAAGTGCAGTAACAGAATTACCTGTTATCGATTGAATAAACGAAACACATCTAAACACCTTCCGTTTCCATAGAGATGATCTTGCCCCTTCTTGTCTCTTACTTTTAGAGAACATGGGGAAACGTTGAATAGCAATCAGTATGTAAAAGAACAATCAACAAGAAATGTGTCAAATTAACTAGTTTTGAAAACATCTTAATTTCAGTGGTCTATGGTTTCTTAACTCCTACCAGCTGCCACCACATCACCATGTGAAGCAGATTTCGCAAGGAGGACCCTAGAAACACCGTCTTCTGCTGAGGACCCCACCTGCTTCTTCATGTGACACTCGCACTCACATGCAAACCCACATACATTCATGCAGAGACGTGCAAACCCACGCCCACACCACTGTCACACAGATAGTATTCCCAATGATCCCTCATTTGATTTGAATTTATATCTGATCCAAATGTTACCCTAGTGTGTGCTGCATATAGGCATGTGTGGGATCAGAGCAGTGACTCCATCATATCCATTCATTTACATTTATTTATTCACACATTTATTTTAGTTGATGTTCCTATTCACAGTTCCAGAATACAAGGTCAGCAGAGTTTTGGGGGCAGTGTCGTGCAGGTGTTAACCGTGTGCCGGTAGCTCAATGTGCCCGATGTAGTCCTGCTATCTATGGGTTAGAGGGTTACCGAGGGGCCACAGTGCTGTGATACTACTCAGGTCCAATGATGGACCTGAATAGCACTTTGTTTCCCTGGAGTCATGCAGGACCCTCTGTGGAGGGCGGGTGGCAGCAGACGACCCCTCCGGCACGGTGTTTACCCCTGCAGCGGGGGCGGGTACACACCTCCTCCACAGGGGGAGCGGAGGAGGGCACCCTGACACAGGTGTGTGGAGACCGGATCAGGACGGACTGGGAGATCAGCGAACTCACTGCCGTCACTGACGATCGCTGAAGTCAACCTCCACCTCCGCGGGTTTGCCCGTGTTCCCCAGAGGTATTATTACTGTGTGCCTGTCAAGTCTGCGGGTACAGTTTAACGGTGGGATTGATGTCTCGGATCTCTTGTTGAGTGGGGATGTAGGCGCAGTCATACAGGTGTAGTAGCTTCAACCTAGAGAAAGAGAAGGGTAGAGAGAGAGAGAGAGAGATGGATGCACGTAGGGAGACAGAGAAAACAAAAGAGTTAGGGAGACGAAGAGGGAGAAGGGATGGCGAGGAGACAGCGGGAGAAGGTCTACAGGTACTCCTCTAGGAACAGGCTCCCCTTAAAGCGCCTCACGGCCAAGACATTAGTGGGACCCCCCCCCCCCCATCTCAGCTGACACAGTGTGCTTCGGTTTTACCTTTTGCAGTGCCTACAGAGTTTATGGATGGCCTCTCTGTTGACCTGGCAGGAGCTCAGTTTCACAGTGAGGAGGTGAGTGCTGCAGTAGTTTGCCAACAGGTTCACTCTGTCAGAAACACACACACACACTCATTACACACACACACACATTACTCACGCACATTACACACACAGCCGCTGACACACACAGTCTGTTTTCTAAATGCTTTGTTAGGACATGTGATTGAACTCCCAACCTTCCAATCTCAGGGTTGGAAAGCCTGACCCCACTTTAACCTTTAACCTACCCCCTGGTCCCCGTGGCGGTGGAGCTCAGATCCAGGTGCTGGAGACGTCTACAAACACCAGCCACCGCCTTAATGCCTGAATCACTCACCATACTGCAGCCACTCACATCCAGCAACCTGACACGCACACACGCACACGCACGCACGGATCCTCACACACACAAACACAAACAAACACACACGCACACAAACACACAAGGAGACATGAGTGAAAATGAATTTGACTGAGTGGACTAAATGGCTGACTGACTAACATGCTGTCTGACTGAATGGCTGACTGACTGACTAAATGGCTGGCTGATAATGTGTTCATATAGAACACTGTACATGATGCTGGGGCGTGACGCGTACCTCATTCGGGGTGGGGCTTGACGCGTACCTGATGTGGGGGGTGTGATGCGTACCTGATGTGGGGGGTGTGACGCGTACCTGATGTGGGGGGGTGTGACGCGTACCTGATGTGGGGGGTGTGACGCGTACCTGATGTGGGGGGTGTGACGCGTACCTGATGTGGGGGGTGTGACGCGTACCTGATGTGGGGGGTGTGACGCGTACCTGATGTGGGGGGTGTGACGCGTACCTGATGTGGGGGGTGTGACGCGTACCTGATGTGGGGGGTGTGACGCGTACCTGATGTGGGGGGTGTGACGCGTACCTGATGTGGGGGGTGTGACGCGTACCTGATGTGGGGGGTGTGACGCGTACCTGATGTGGGGGGTGTGACGCGTACCTGATGTGGGGGGCGTGGCTGCTGATCTTGTGCAGACTCAGGTCGGTGACTCCATGGCAGAAGCTAAGGGTCAGATCCTGGAGGTCAGGGCATTGCTGGAGGACCACGTGAATTGTTTTATCACTCACCTGCAGAGTGAAGATCATCAGTGTTCACTAAAAATGAAAAGTACTCAATTTAATAAAAAGTATTAAGACCCTTATTATGATATTCCAAAATGAGCTCAGGTGCCTCATGTATCTTTTGATCACCCTTGAGGTTTCTCAAGGACTTGGAGTCCACCTTTGGCAAATTTTATTTATCGGAGTTGATTTACAAAGGGACACACCTGTCCATATAAGTTCCAGTGGTTGCCAGAGCTACAACCAAACAATGAAGTCAAAGAATCTCTCTGTAAACCTCAGAGATAGAAATGTCAGAACCTGAGCCCCATTGAGCATCTGTCATGAGACCTGACGATCACAGTTCACTGACACTCACCATCCAGTCAGACAGAGCTTGAGAAGGCACACCAGGGAGAACTGGAGCAACTACCCAAAACCAGGTTTATGAAACAAATAGAGGCTTAACCAAGAATACTTGAAGCTGTGATTGCCGGTAACAGGCACTTCAGCAAAGTAATGAATAAAAGGTCTGAATAAAAATACAGATTTTTATCTTCAATAATTTGGCACACATTTCTAAAAAGGTGTCTTCCCTTTGTCATTATGGGGTAGTGTATGCAGATTGATGTCAAAATAATGCAATCAATTATAAATTAAGTCTATAGCACAACAAAGTGTGGAGAAAGTGAAAGGGTCTGAATACTTTCCGAAGACGCCATGTACACCCAAACACACAAATGCTTACTGCATGGAGCCCAGTCAGGTTCAGGGAGCGGAGGTGTTTGAGTCGTGATGTCACAAGGGTCAGGCAAGAATGAGTGACATTCGGGATCTGGCCGATGTTCAGGGCCTCCAGGCCAGGACACAGCTTGGACACTCTGCCCAGACAGGATGGACTGATAGACAGGCAGCCAAACACCTCTAGTCTTCGCAGACTGGTACACACACATACACACGTTAGAAAATTATAGAGATTATAGAGATGTGTGAAACATCCTGCTCTATCTTTAATGTCTGCATTTGGATGCTGTGGTGCAGTGGTTAGGTTAGTTAAAAGGATGGTGTGTCGTGATGCTGCGGCGCAGTGGTTAGGTTAGTTAAAAAGATGGTGTGTTGAGATGCTGCGGCGCAGTGGTTAGGTTAGTTGACAGGATAGTGTGTTGAGATGCTGCGGCGCAGTGGTTAGGTTAGTTAAAAAGATGGTGTGTTGAAATGCTGCGGCGCAGTGGTTAGGTTAGTTAAAAAGATGGTGTGTTCAAATGCTGTGGCGCAGTGGTTAGGTTAGTTGAAAGGACGGCGTGTTGAGAGGCTGCGGCACAGTGCTTAGGTTAGTTGAAAGCACAGTGTGCTGAGAAGCGCAAAACTCCTGGTTCCAGACCCATGTGGAGCATACAATGCAGTTTGATGACATTTGCACACACACAAACAAACCACCTACCCACTCACCTCTCTCTGTGTCTCATGACCAGGGTATTCAAGCCTTTGTCTGTAACCTGGCAACCATTGACAATGACTGACTTCAGTCTGCTGGGAGAGACATAAGACATATGTTGCTTCACTAAACATTTTGAATAGGATTTTTCTGTTTGTGAGTTTACCGAATTCACTCCACAGCGTTCACCCAGGGGCCAGGGCATAGGTTTGTATCATATAGTGGGGCGGTTGGGGTCAATGGATAAGCGTACATGGGTACAGTACATGTCTCCTGGAGTTAAATCATGTAATTGTGTACATAATTAGATAATCCACGTATCACTTTATCATAATGTTTTCAATGATAGTTCAATTCAATGTTATTTCGATCACTCTGAAGGCATGACAAATGTAATTTCTAGTTTAACCCGGTCCCACGTCTTAATCATTACTAGTTATTAAATGCATCCCACGTGTGGAGTGATACATGTTAACCCCCCAGTTGTTATCACCGCTGCGGTGTTATATTCTGTTACTGCTGTCTGCAGCACGAGCGAGGTAGACCGAACAGCTCACAGCTCTGTGACAAACACGTGACAAAGCATGTTCACAAATTTGCCATCAGTTCACTGAGCTCTGACGCGACATTTTGTAACTCCATTCAAAATGTGAGACATTCGTTACACACAGACTGATATATTTCAAATGTTTTTTTATTTTAATTGTGATGATTATAACTGACAACTAATGAAAATCCCAAATTCAGTTTCTCTGAAAAGTATGAACATGAAAAGTGTGAGCATGTACAGCACTCAATACTTAGTTGGGGCTCATTTTGCCTGAATTACTGCAGCAATGCGGCGTGGCATGGAGTCGATCTGTCTGTGGCACTGCTCAGGTGTTATGAGAGCCCAGGTTGCTCTGATAGTGGCCTTCAGCTCTTCTGCATTGTTGGGTCTGGCATATCGCATCTTCCTCTTCACAATACCCCATAGATTTTCTATAGGGTTAAGGTCAGGCGAGTTTGCTGGCCAATTAAGAACAGGGATACCATGGTCCTTAAACCAGGTACTGTTAGCTTTGGCACTGTTTGCAGGTGCCAAGTCCTGTTGCAAAATGAAATCTGCATCTCCATAAAGTTGGTCAGCAGCAGGAAGCATGAAGTGCTCTAAACCTTCCTGGTAGACGGCTGTGTTGACCTTGGACCTCAGAAAACACAGTGGACCAACACCAGCAGATGACATGGCACCCCAAACCATCACTGACTGTGGAAACTTTACAGTGGACTTCAAGCAACGTGGATTCTGTGCCTCTCCTCTCTTCTTCCAGACTCTGGGACCTTGATTTCCAAAGGAAATGCTAAATTTACTTTAATCAGAGAACATAACTTTGGACCACTCAGCAGCAGTCCAGTCCTTTTTGTCTTTAGCCCAGGCAAGACGCTTCGGACGCTGTGTCTGGTTCAAGACTGGCTTGACACAAGGAATGCGACAGCTGAAACCCATGTCTTGCATACGTCTGTGCGTGGTGGTTCTTGAAGCACTGACTCCAGCTGCAGTCCACTCTTTGTGAATCTCCCCCACATTTCTGAATAGGTTTTGTTTTACAATCCTCTCCAGGGTGCGGTTATCCCTATTGCTTGTACACTTTTTTCTACCACATCTTTTCCTTCCCTTCGCCTCTCTATTAATGTGCTTGGACACAGAGCTCTGTGAACAGCCAGCCTCTTTTGTGTCTTGCCCTCCTTGTGCAAGGTGTCAATGGTCGTCTTTTGGTCTGCATGGAATGAATGTATACATTATACAAGTTTCACTTTTTGAATGGAATTACTGAAATAAATCAACTTTTTGATGATATTCAAATTTTATGACCAGCACCTGTAATGTCACTGATGTGTTAGACAAAGACCCCAGACCATGATTCAAGTCATGAAGAATAATATTCTTGGTATCTTAACATACAATTACAGTCCCTTTGGGTGGGCCGGTGAACACCCTGATGTAGTACGAAATCATCTTTTTCGAAAATGTACAGTATGTGTGCGTGCGTGCATGTGCGTGCGCACGCGCGTTATCGGAAACTATTGCCCACCCAATGCAGTTTTCAGTCAGCGCTCTGATGCCTAGGTCAGTAGCTCCGCTCCAGCTGACGTCCACAGAGGTCATGTGATTGCAGTGTTGGCCACTAAGGGTCAACATGAGGTCACCCCGGAAACCGGGACCGCTGCAGCTTATTACGTTCAGCTCCTGTAACCAATGAGCACATCACTCACGACCACAACACCACCGCGGTAACAATGACAACCAATGAACATGTGTAATCCATGCGGACGTGACAATAGTTGAATCTGAGGTGGGTTTTAATACCCTGAGCATGTATTAGGGTTTGCGTGTGACCCAGAAGGAACTATGATACAAATGTACACCCCAGGCACAGTCACAGATCTCTGGATATCCCCCCTCGGATCTGAATCTGGAGCCCAAGATGCTGTACAGTCCTGTAGTAGATGCACTGAATACATGACAGGATGGATCTACCTTCAGTGAGGCGTGACTTAGTTTGAAAAAGTCTTTGAGACCGGCAGTGGTGATTGACGGTCCGCTGCACCTGTAGATAGTGAGGCTTTGAGGGTTATGCCCGCCCACACTTTTCAGCCATTGGTCAGTCAGCAGTAAGCTGTTTTCTACTCGAACAACTTGCCCTGAAGAGAAATAGAATTACATTTTTTTCTAGTCATCACAGCTCATGTATATGCTATACCGGTATTTGTGTGTGTGTGTGTCTGCAGGGCGTGAGAGTATGTGAGTATGCCGTAGCTCTGGGTATCTGTTTGTCCAGGGAGTGGTACCAGTAGGAGCTCCTACATCATGAGAATACACCATCCAGCTGAGGACACACACGCACATCGATTCAGTTGCTCAGACTTACAGAGGGTGTGATCATTGGCCAGTCGAAGCAGCAGCGGGCACACCTGGGCCACGGTGGACAGATCTCTGTGCGTCAGAAATGACAGGACGGACAGCCACACCTCCTCAGGTAGAGACAGCCACAACACACTGCCCCCTGCGGGCTGAAGGAGGGAGTGGATACCACTGACTAATTATCTAACGGGCATTCACCAGAGTAATCTACGAAAGGCCCCTGATTAGGCTTTAAGATTATATTTTTTAAATCATCATGTTATTTCAAATCTTTTTAATTATTATTATTATTAATATTCACAGTAACTCATGAATAGTAACCTTTTTGGATCTTAGTAAGATCACGTAGACATTAGGAAACAGTTATATTTTAAGAGATTTACTTAGGCTAACCTTACTGATACGATGCTCTAGATCCCGCCCCTTAACCAGATGAATTGCCATTGGTCGATTTCAATCAAAATAGCCTTGTGACATCACGCAGTTGCCCATAAGTAACATCCCATTCGCAAACAACACTTCGACAAACACAGCGCGATGATACATTTCACAAGTCTTAGTGTTATTTCGACCTCATGGTACCTCGTAACCTAAAATAATATTGTCACATACTGACTACTACTGCTAGAACTAACTCTGGGAACACTGAAGTACATTACCAGCACTAAGCGGTTTAACTATTTAGTGGTCATAAATGAAACAGCAATTAGCAGAATGGATATTCATCTTACTGCTAGTGCTGGAGCTCTGGTCACAGGACTGTTGTTTTTCTTGAAATTCACTGCAGTCTCTGAAGACAGACCAGTACATTCCCTGGTCAGGTGGCTTTGCATTAAACAAGCTTAGTACAGATATAAGACTAGCAGGTGTGTATCACAATGTATTAGCACCACAATCATTGCAGTTTAAAGGAAAAAAACAGTGTGTGTGTGTGACTGTGTGTGTGTGTGTATGAGTGATCTATTCCTGTCTGAATCTGGGAACAGACTCTTGCAAGGATGAGAGAAGTCAAATTAATTTCAAACCAAGATCTTGAGTTTCCCCAAAAGCCACTTCTAACTAACTGAGTCATTTAACCTTAAATGCAGTGCATTTTAGATTATTGTATAACTTCGCTATGGGAACTACTGGTTTCTGACGTCATGTGAAATCTTAACAAGACCTATGTTAATTTCTGTGGTTAAAAACTTTGCACTTCTTCCTTGAAAGGTTATTAATTCATAGAAGGTTTATTAATAGGTGACCATTTACCTAATGAGTTAACAGTTTACCAGTGGCATATTAAGACATAAATCCTGCTTGTTTCTGACTGGCTTGAAGGGCATTCTTGAGTGTGAATTATTGCCCTGTTATACATGGAATATCATCATGACTGTAGAGAATAATTAACCAATAAGGCGTGGGGGGGTGTGCTGTATGGCCTACACACCTCGTGTAAAGGGCAGTTCATACCCACAAAGCCACAAACCACAAACCGCTTAGATGCCTCATTGCAATTATAAACTGGTTACCAACATAAATAACCAGCTTAAATTGAACGTCAGTTAGGATTTGTACCACTTTGCTTCATACTACAGTGTAAAGTATAGTGGACATATGGTTTAGTACATTAGAAGGTGTATCTGCTGTGCTCACCCAGGGGGAGATGTGGTGATCTGGCTCCAGAGCAGGAACGTTCGGACATCCGTTTAGATGCCACGTCTTTTGCCGAGTCTCGGAGGCCGGGGAGTTGAGACCTGCAGCCGGCCGAAGGGAGACGTCAGTGACGTAATTTAGCACAATGCTTCTCAACCCGCTCCTTGGGGACCCCCAGATATTCCATGGCTTAGCTGTAGCCCTGAACCAGCACAGCAGATTCACTAATCAAGGGCTGGGGGTCCCAGAGGAGTGGGTTGAGTACCATGGATTTAGCGGATGCCCTCATCCAGGACAACTCACAGTGGTCAGTGCATACAGGGTGGAAGGAAATCCAGGGGGGGAAACCCAGAGGGACAAAAGTATGCAAAGTACTTGGCTATATTTCGCTGTTCTGTGTGAAGTAATGCACACAGCCCAGTACTGCTGGAAGACTACAGAGGGCAGTGTTGCTCCACAAATGTGCAACAAAGAAGCATCCAGCGCATGAATTACAAAATGCAGTAAATTTGACCATCCTTAATTGAGACGTAATTCATTGGAATTTGTAGAAATGATTGACGTTACCGTGGGAGCACTTCACCGTGAGTGAAGGTTGACCAGGAGAGGCTTGACCTTTCCCAAAACCTCCACGCACGACCACGACCTCTGACGCGAGCCTGATCCCTGACACCAGGTTGACCTCCGCTGCTCTTGGGCCGCAGCTCTAACCAAAGACAAAGCAAACGACACACGCATGCAAACGCCGATGCAATAGCCATTTCCACAGAGCCGTGCACGCTGATTGTGAAAGTCATTGATGGCTGACGCTCAGCGTTTATACAGTATGGTCATTTATATACTGGCTCCTTCATTAAATCCTTACCTCCTCCATTCTCCACTGCTGAGCTCTTGAATGGGGCCCGTCTCCCCTCGGTATGGACGTCCTGGTGGACCAGATGCTTAGCAAGCGCTAGTTCAGCTGGAGGGCTGGCAGGAGGACTGGCAGTAGGGCTGGCAGGAAGGCTTGCAGGAAGGCTGGCAGGAAGGCTGGCAAGTCGGGGTTTTGGAATTTGGCCTGCAAGTGGGGTTGTGGGGTCAGCAGGTGTTTGGTTCTGCTTCATCCTGAGACGGTCTAAATGGGACAAACACAGCAGGTACTTCTTGTATACACTCACGCCTTCTGAGTCCTGGCTTGTGGCGGGCGTCTCTAAACATTCTCCCTCCGGTTCCACCCAGGAGGATCCATCGGGAGTGATGTCGAGGCCTGTTGGCGGGTGTCTCTCCTCCACCACCACCTTCTTCTCTTTGGGTTCCTGCATTCCCACAACTCTGTCCTCCCTCTTGCCACAACCCCCTTCACCTGAATCTGACATGAGGTGGTGGGCTCTGAAAAAAAGGGCACTGCCTTTACTGACTCTGGGTCTGAGGATCTCACAGACAACGTCCGGTGTGTGTGTAGTCTGTTCTGTCAGATGGACATCGAGGCCATCGATTTTATGTTGTTCATGCCCGCCATTGGTATCCCCTGAGGACAGGACCATCTCTCTATGCCCAGGGCTAAACTCCGGCACCGAAAACACAACACATCGTTTTGGGAGGGTGGAGGTGAGGCTGGGCGGTGTGCTGGGGCATGGCGTCCTATCTGGCTGCTCTGCCCGGTCCACCACAGCATCTTCGCCTCCGCTTCTGACCACACCGTGAAAGGTTCCAAGGACAGAGACAGCTTGGCTCCTGCCGACCTCGGGCCCATATGGAGAGGAGCTGAAACGCGGGAAGGCACACACAGCTCTCGCTTGTGTGCTGAGATCGTTTCCATCCTGGCTGGTCCCAAGGAAGCCCAGAGTCCAGTCCAACACACGGCGTAACTTCTGCTGCTCAGTGAGTTCAGAGTCTTCCAAGACACCAAGATCCAGAGCCAGTCGGGTCTCCTCACTGACAGCCCCTGTTGGAGCCTGCAAGACCATACCCTCTGACCCTGTCTCCATGCCCTTGCTGTGAACTATACCCTCTGACACTGTCTCCATGCCCTTCCTGTGAACTATACCCTCTGACCCATTCTCCATGCCCTTCCTGTGAACTATACCCTCTGACCCTGTCTCCATGCCCTTCCTGTGAACTATACCCTCTGACCCTGTCTCCATGCCCTTCCTATGAACTATACCCTCTGACCCTGTCTCCATGTCTTTGCTGTGAACTAGACCCAGTCTCTGTTAACTTGGCCCCATCCTCTCAGGCACACCATTCACACCCATACTGAAAAATAAATTACAGGTGGTGAGCAGAATGTACAGACGCCAGAACAGACTGAAAACCCTAGGCTATCTATGTACCCAACTATAGGACTATATGTTCAATCGAAATACATCAACAAACACACACACACACACACATAAAAAAAAAGTTATTTAGTAGTTTTCTTGTTGCCAAACATTTACTTTTTCAGTTTGAATTACTTACCCAGAATTATCTTCGCTCTAGTCCTTTCCAGTCTTTCGGCTGCTGTGTTGCTTACACAAACGTTGCTATAGAAACGACACAGACACCCTCCGCTGGAGAGCCACCACAGGGCTTGGCCTTTGTTCCCATAGTGACAAATGCAAATATAAATGGTACAGCCCGAATAAATAATTTAAACAGATTCTTCGTAAAAAGAACACACGGGATGTCCATAGTTGTTTTGCCATGTTTAAAAGTATGAAAATATTTATAAATAAAGATTTCATATCTTAAGATAATTGCTCCGCATTCGCAGTTTTGTAACCTCCGTTCACACAGCCTGCACACAGTCCTGGTCTCTGACCACACCTTCCACATCAGCGTGTAGACTTGCAGACGTGGACTGGGTGGTACACTTCCTGGTTTGTGCGAGCGATGTGACGAGACGTGATTGGGAGGACTCCAAAACAGAAGCAGAGTGCTTAGGTTTGTAGATGCCATTCCAGTCTGTCTGATGCCATTCCAGACAGAAAGATGAGTCGTCGCTGGGAAATTGCCTTCTGAACCGGCAGACATGACTCCTCAATGTGGCCTCCCCATAGAGGTACCCAAACCCATTCTTGATCTCATCCTCGGGTGCAGAGTGGAGGGCCCTGTGGGAATCCTCAGCCCACCGTGGAACCACGGCTGGTTTATGCAACGTGACACCAAGTTTTTGACGTTTTGCCGATGTCCTTGCCTACATTGAGGCGGGGCATGACCCTGCTTTGAACGGCCAGCATTGTGTCATTGTTGTCTATTTTCAGAACCCAGTTTTTGAGCTTTATCTGCACAATGGCCTCGTCACATCAGGTCCATTTTAACACCTTCTTGTTGACAGGCAGTTTTACGTTTTTGTGTGTGTGTGTGTCTCTGTGGGCCTCTGTGTGTGTGTTCGGGTGTGTGTACAGATGAGTTGGAGCATTGCGGGGTCTGTGTTCACCAGGTAGGGTGTGGGTGGCACGGTGGTATTCCTATTTTTATAGCACTATAGAAATTGACCAGGATTTTATCTTCTCTATTTTTCAGTTTCCTTGTGTCCAGAATGATCTTAAAGCCTTATGAATTAAACCCCAGCCAAAGTGACATAGCAGAATTTGAGAATACGGTTTGCAGCGGACTGAAATACATTCCAGGTCAGGAGAGCCGGATTTAGACAGTAGATTGTCAAAAAAGACGCACAGTCGGCTTTGGGTTTATCGCATAGATCCTCAGGGACCTGCCCCTTATAGTTGAAAGCCAGTTAACTGCACCGCACACCGGAAATGGATGGAATTAGTCAAGGTGCCAAAGCCAACTTCCCTCTCTGCATCTTGATGCTAATTCTTGATCAGACGTGGAACAATTAAATATGCCACGTCCACTTCAAATACACTCTGTGGCCACTTAATTAGGTACACCTGTCTGGTATTGGTAGGATCCTCTTTTGCCTCAAGACTCATTAGTGTTAGGCGGTCCCTGAAGATTGTTAGGCCACACATTCATGCTACAAACCACCCATTCACTCCAAAGGTGCTCTATTGGTCTGAGATCCAGGGGAATGTACTGGCCACTGGAGTGAAAACACAAGTCATTGAAACCGGCGTTAAATCATGCATGCTTTGTGACATGGCGCATTGTTCTGCTGGAGTGACAAAAATGATCCTACATCATGGGAATTGCCTGGACATTTGTCTTTTTGGTCGAAAAGGTGCATTTCTTCTGGTGGCAGGGCGGGGCTTAAGCCCTAGTGAAGTTGTAAATGTCAGTTGAATGCACCACGAATTCACAAGCTTAGAACTCTTTGAGAAAACAAAAACTGGCCATTGGCCAACAAGCTGTGTCAACCACAAACTAAAAGTACAGCTATCAAGTCTATTAACAAATTATTAGTTTGACAGCGAATGGTTTAGAGGATATGGGACACAAATCAGTACATCCATGAAAGGCAATTTTCAGGGGCCCTAAATTTACACGACAGCATTACTTTTACAGTGGACAAAAATCAGTGGGCGAAAACACCAGATTTCAATTCATTCATTTTGGGGCTTTATTGTGGCAGTATTAACATATAAAACAAACCATGTTTTTTTTTGAACATACAAACATTCAAAATTCACTTTACAAAGATCATAAGGCTTTGTATTCCAGCAGTGCTGAAACGACTGGAAACTCGCTTTTTTTTTCTTAAATTACTCCCAGAGTTGTTTTTAAAGAGACCGGATAACAAAAACCATACAAACTGATAACAACAAACAGCTACGGAGGGTAACGCTGCTATTCGTGCAAACCACGTCACATGCCCATTTAACATCTAAATTATGTATAAAATGGTGTCTTCCGTCCGAACCATGTGATGTCTTGAGCTGCAAAAACAGGCTGCACCATTCAGATTTTTTACCATGATTTTTTACCCTATAAATCCAATCAGATCTTTTGCCAGTAACAGGGCTCCCGGCGTAAATACAGCCCCACACGTTTGCATATGTGTCACATGCACTCCGTGTGCATCCGGTTTGCAAAGTGGCTGATATGACATCATCTCAGGTGACCGCACGGTCATTTTTTTTATATCACAGTATTAGAGCACAGCGGTCTTGATAGCCAAATCAGCACAGTATACATTGCATGTCAACTTGCGATGAGACACTTGCTAGTTATCACAGGCGTGGTTTCTTCTTCTCGGTCCTTACAAACACAGAGAAACACTCAAAACAAACCTAACGTGTTCCGTAGCTCGAATAACAGAGCGTTGTCACGGGACGTTTCTCTGCTAAGAAACATAGAAGGCTGTGAGGAAGATAAATCGGCTACAGAGGGTAATGCTACGGTGTCCTTGGGCCTTAGAACTCCATTGTCCTTGCTGCGGCATAACCACGATGGGCCTTTTTGTCACACTGCCGGGTGACCTGTCGTGACCCGGCTAACACGACGCGGGAGTCCACTCTGACATCATCAAGGGCATAGCCATGAGGTTAGGTGACAGCTTCCTGTCCACGTCCTGTTTTACTTCAGACTCAATTCCAAATGAGGTCAGGTATTAGCGTCTAGCTAAATTCATGATCACAGCCACACAGAAGCACAGAGCGTGACACAACCAATTCTACTTGAGATGCAATTCCAAATGGGCAACAGTCCCTATGTCTTGAATTACAATATTAAATGTATTGGCTTTAAATAAAAGGAATCTGCTAATCTGGCTATGGTTCTATTCCTGGTTTCATTATGTGTCTCAACCGAACACAATTTTCTCCTTTCATGTCCGGTCATCTGATTGCCTAATATCTCAGGCTGACAGTTGGCTCTAGCGACAGTCAGAATCACACTGCAAATCCTCAGAACCTCACGCAACACGGTTCAGCGCTGTTCTCAGCACCAGCTAGATATGCCAAGATGTGGATGTCATGCATTCATCTCAGATAGAAGGTAGCCCACATGAGGAAAAGACATACAGGCAGAGCATTATGAAAGGCTTTTTCTCTATCTAACAGTATTTACAGATGAAGGCATGCAGACTGTCGTTCAGAGCTCAATGGTAACTTATGAGTGAGGTCAGCCCCGATGGGCGGGGTTTAGGTGGGCAGTTCGGCTGTAGCCAGGGCCGGTTCTAGGCATAAGCAACATAACTGGTCACTCTGGTCCCACTGACTGCTAGGGGGCCACTGACCGCTAGGGAACACAAGGTTTGGGGGCCCCAGATAAAATGTAGCTTATGGCACCAAAAAGGCTAGAGCCGGCCCTAGTTGTAGCATGAAAATAAAGCACAGTCGCTAGGACGTGTCCGTCTGCACATATGTACACACCAGTCCCGTACATGTTACTAAACGTACATGTATTCGGGGGAAGGTTGTCTAGCTTCGAAGTCTGTCCCGTGTGAAAATATCTCTGAGTTAACGCAAAACATGCGCCTTTATGGTTTCAGTTTGGGCCCTTAGCTTGGCTGGAGCTGATCTGATGTCAGCGCAGTGGGTGAACATCCTGTCTCATCCCACTGTAAACATTAAAAGCTGGTTACATATATATATATTTATATATTTATATACACACACATGTATAATGTTATCGTTTAATAATATGAAAACATCTTTTGACAATGCCACAGCGACTAATGGAATATAACTAAGGGGCCACTAATGGAGTAAATCTAAAGATTCCAGTAGATGAGTAAAATATCTTGTTGCTCACTAGAGTAGTTGTGTGTTGACACCAGAGTACTGAAGTATGACAACGAGGCCTGTGTTAGAGAACACACTGAGAAACAGAATATAATTGACATTTATGGCTACAAACCTGTTGAGATATGACGAGTTAATCAAGAGATATTTAATATTCACAAGAGGTTTGTGATTACGATAGATGTTTTTTCTATATTGTGTTTGTTCATATCATGTTATATTTGCACACAGAGACTTAATTCGACATGCGTACGTCCTTTCCTGAGAATACAGTCCAAATTTGTCTTCAACTTCTGTTCATGTAATTGTCTAGTACTATCCTTCACTTCACAACCATAAACCCACTCCTCTTTGTGATACTCTTTTACAGGTAAAATCTTGATAAACTCATAGCTATCAGACTGACAGTTGTATTTCCTTCCCATTCAGACCATGACAGACCTGTTGTTTGTTTTGTTACTTATACATGATCTTATCGGTCACCCGCTGGTCAGGGAACAATTTAATTTCATAGTCTGGCAATTACAGTTAAGGCCGACCATCAGAAATATTCCCGTATCGCTGACAAATTTGATGTTACAACTCTCCTAAGTTGGACCAATCCACCAGTCAGGAGACTGACTGAAACTTTGAACAGGATGACATTAAGTGGGACACCACCAACAGGTTGGTGGGCAGGTAACAGGACCTGTGCCATCTGACACCAATGACATCAGAGAATCTGAAACAGTTTGTCTGTGTTGTAAAAGATTGTGCTGGATATCCTTGTAGTAAAACCCACGGCGCTACCAGTCAAGGTGCATGACAGTAGTCTTTAAAAATAGCTTACTTTGACCCCAAACCCCGTAGCTCCAATAAACTTGTTTAAATAAGTTAAAGTAGATCCTCTGACTGAAAAATTCCTGAAATACTTGCATCACATAAAAATGTACAAAACACTAAAAAGAACTTTAAAGATGTATTATTCCTATTGTAATTATTTTGTAAATATACTTTTGTATCTATAGGCTGTGGCTGTTATGTGACCAGTGACTCAATACCGGGTGGCTCTCAGATCGATGTCCTCCCTCCGTTCCGCCCACTCCGCCACTACTGACAGTGTCTGGGGCCAATCAAATTAGCTCCAGAGACTGACGCGAAGATCAAAGTCCAATCACAACCTACGACCGTCAGCTTTTTCAGCATCAGGAGTGGGCAGAGAGATACATTAATGCGTGAACGCGACCCTCTCTCAGATCTTCTCTTCTTCCTCCTTCCTGTCCACATCATGTCCACTCCTCTTCTCCTGCACTCCCTCAGTCCCAACCCAGTCTCTCCATGGCCGCGCTGACCTTACAGAGCAGCCAGCGGCGCAGGGGGCAGTAGTACTCATAGTGGAACTGCTGAAACTCGGGTGTCAGGCGGATCTCGCGAAGGAACGACACGTCAATGTCCGACTCCAGCAGCAGCAGCAGCATCGGCACGGCAACCAGTAGGACCCCCGTCACCATGGAGACAAGACGGATCGCGCTCAGCACGCAACCGTTCACCCTGTCGTTCCTCGTCAGGAGGCGGAGCCCCCCGCCCAGCACGTTTCTCCCGGCCGCACGTGCGCGCTCAAAGGCGCGGTCGCGTGCCCTCTCGGCTTGCAGCTGGGACTGGATGTCCGGGTCGGCGTGCAGCTCTCTCAGCAGGCGGGCCGGGCTCTGGATGGGGCTCTGGAACAGCCGATCCACCCCTCCCTGGCTGTCGTCCACCGGCGTGGGAAGCATGCTGGCACAGGGGCTGTACACCAGCTCAGAGATGGTCAGGGCACCACTCGTTTCCTCCTCCTCCTCCTCGTCCTCTTCATCCTGCCCCTCCTGTAATTCCCCTCCTGTCTCTTCCTGCCCGTGCTGCCCAGGAGCCGGGCCCTCCAACTTCTCCACCTCCTGCTCTGTGGGCGTGCTGGACTGCTTCAGTGGGGACAAGTGAACGCAGTCCTTCAGAGCCAGGAGTCCTGAAGAGACAGAGTTGACTTTAGTTAGTTTTATTCACTTCATTGTGCTATGGAGTAGCCAGTGATAGGCTAGCGAGTGTCAGATTAAAACCAGAGGCCTGATTGTTAAATCCATTGAGCTATTATCAGCATGATGAAGGTCAAATAAACATTAGCTTGATGAATCAAAGTAATACGTTGATGAACAGACTGCGCAGTCCTGTGAGACTGGAGAACACTGTCAACCACCGACGTCTACATTATTTGCTACTATGGGGAAAAGCTGTTAACCGGGTTCCTAGTCACTGATGAGGTGTAACGCTTTCAGCTGCTGTGTGCACACATACACAGAGGGAACAGACCCTACTGGATATGTAGGACAAAGTCCTGGGCTTCAGCAGAAAAAACAATGGGAAATTGCTACAGGCTTTGTAGTCCAGACTGTATGACCTTGATAACCAGATTTGAGTGGAACAGATGGACAATGACCGATGCACAGACTGGGAAACTGGCCTCAAACTGCAGGGGAAACTCCCTGCTCTGGACTGACATCAGGAGAAACTCACTGTTCTGGACTGACATCAGGAGAAACTCACTGCTCTGGACTGGCCTCAGACTGCAGGAGAAACTCACTGCTCTGGACTGACCTCAGGAGAAACTCCCTGCTCTGGACTGACATCAGGAGAAACTCACTGTTCTGGACTGACATCAGGAGAAACTCACTGTTCTGGACTGACATCAGGAGAAACGCACTGCTCTGGACTGGCCTCAGACTGCAGGAGAAACTCACTGCTCTGGACTGGCCTCAGGGGAAACTCCCTGCTCTGTACTGGTCTCAGGAGAAACTCACTGCTCTGGACTGACCTCAGACTGCAGGGGAAACTCACTGCTCTGGACTGGCCTCAGGGGAAACTCCCTGCTCTGTACTGGTCTCAGGAGAAACTCCCTGCTCTGTACTGGTCTCAGGAGAAACTCACTGTTCTGGACGGGCCTCAGACTGCAGGGGAAACTCTGTTCTAGACTGGTCTCAGATTACAGGGAAAGTGTGTGTGTCTAATTATGCATGCATCTGTATACATTTTAGACATGAGTCATATGTTCAGAGGCCCTTTTTTATGTTGCTCTTTTTATAGTTAAATAGCATTGTTTAAGTTTTTCCCATACAGTGGATATAAAAGGTCTACAACTGCAGGAATTTCTGGCAAGTACTGGCTGTGTTCTACATGTGACAACAATCTCCTGTATTCTTCATATGAATGGACTGTGGGGTAGGGTGGCAAGACGGAAGCCTTTTCTTACAAAGAAAAACATCCAAGCCCGGGTGAAGTTTGCAAAAACAAACATCAAGTCCCCCAAAAGCACGTGGGAAAATGTGTTATGGTCTGATGAAACTAAGGTTGAACTTTTTGGCCATCATTCCAAAAGGTATGTTTGGTGCAAAAACAACACTGCACATCACCCAAAGTACACCATACCCACAGTGAAGCATGGCAGTGGCAGCATCATGCTTTGGGGCTGTTTTTCTTCAGCTGGAACTGGGGCCTTAGTCAGGGTAGAGGGAATTATGAACAGTTCCAAATACCAGGCAATTTTGGCACAAAACCTTCAGGTGTCCGTTTATAAAGCTGAAAATGACAACGACCCAAAGCACACATCCAAAACCATAAAAGCATGGCTTCACCAGAAGAAGATTAACATTTTGGAATGGCCCAGCCAGAGCCCAGACCTGAATCCAATTGAACATATGTGGGGTGATCTGAAGACGGCTGTGCAAAGGAGATGTCCTCGCAATCTGACAGATCTGGAGCACTTTTGCAAAGAAGAGTGGGCAAATATTTCCAAGTCAAGATGTGCCATGCTAATAGACTCCTACCCAAAAAGAATGAGTGCTATAATAAAATCAAAAGGTGCTTCAACAAAGCATTAGTTTAAGGGTGTGCAAAGTTATGCAACCAGGTTATTGTGAGTTTTTTATTTTTCCCCCTTGAAGATTTCAGTTTGTTTTTCAAATGAATTTTTCACATTACAGGTCACATTTATGGGTGTGTAGACTTTTTATATTCACTGTATATTGTTAATGGGAACCTACTCTCAATCCCAGACAGTTCTACCCCAAATTCATGGAGGGTCTGGTGGTAAAATCTGTAACACTTGGTCTTCATTAGCCATTAACAAAGTCCTGAATAATTCCTGGATCAACAGGGATAGGCTTAATCGTCATAGCCTACCAACCAATCATCTCCCATATCACATCCCCCCAATCGTCTTGTGTGGCCAAGCACCAATTACAACACTGTTGTGGAACAGCCAAGTGTCCGGTGATAGATACTGAAATGACTAGGGTAGTGGCAATACTTGCTTCATTAAAACTTATTCATTATAATAACAAGGTCACTATAGTAGACATTTTCCTGAAGGAACATTTATTTTCTTGTTTTAGGCAATTAACTGGATTTAATGGACATGTGTTTGTTACAGCTCCACGTGAGCCACGCCTTTTAGTATTTTGACTCTCTAAAATGTGTAAAATGACATACTGTACCCACTAAGGCCACTCCCACTTGAAATGGTTGTTGTGCAAGTCTATGTTTTGTGCACCAGCCGAGGACATGGGGATATGGTACTGAAAGAATGGTATTTTATGGTATTTCCAGCAAATTACAGTACATACGCCCTTGCTAGAAGTGGCTCACAGCTACCTGCCTGAACAGATTACAAGACTAGCCCACAGCAAGCTCCCTGAACGGACTACAACTCTGCCAGACAGATAGATGCCGGAACATAATACAAAACTAGCACATAACTAGCTGCCTGAACAGACAATGTGTGGACAGCACATCATCACAGCCTTTTTTGAGATGTGTGCGCAGGAGGCATAACTTTCTCTGTGTGTGTGTGTGTTCTCCTAAAATAGACTCAACTGTCCCCTGCTGTGGATTAAGACGTGTCTCTGGGCTAAACTCCCGTGACGTGTTTGTGTGACTCACAAGTCCGCAGTTCCTGCATTCCTTGTTCGAGGCATGACACAGTTCTGCGTACTCGCCATCCACTGGGTCCCCTCTTAGACAAAGACACCTCCAGCGTGCTCTGAGCCATGCTGAAGACACATTCGTTCATTAGATTACGACAGATGTTGCTCTCTTCTAAGCCACGCCCATTGACGTGGATGGACAACCACATCTCTATGTTTCCATATTGTTTGTCTAATTCATTGGCAGACCCCTTCCAAGGACTTTGATTTCATGACATGACTCCAACTGGGCGATCAGGAGGGATCAACCCAGGAAGTTGGTTAGCGCCTTCACTGGAGATGAGGTTATATCTCCGTGGCTGGACCACATCTACCCGAACTGCTACCACATTTACCGGAACTGCTGCCACATCTACCGGAACTGCTTCAACACTCAGCTGTACAATCACATCTCCTTGTATTGAAATCGATATCTATATATATGTACAGTATCTCACACCCCTCACATGTTTGTAAATATTTGATTATATCTTTTCATGTGACAACACTGAAGAAATGACACTTTGCTACAATGTAAAGTAATACGTTTACAGGTGCTGGTCATAAAATTAGAATATCATCAAAAAGTTGATTTATTTCAGTAATTCCATTCAAAAAGCGAAACTTGCACACAGTGCCAAAGCTACCAGTACCTGGTTTAAGGACCATGGTATCCCTGTTCTTAATTGGCCAGCAATCTCGCCTGACCTTAACCCTATAGAAAATCTATGGGGTATTGTGAAGAGGAAGATGCGATATGCCAGACCCAACAATGCAGAAGAGCTGAAGGCCACTATCAGAGCAACCTGGGCTCACATAACACCTGAGCAGTGCCACAGACTGATCGACTCCATGCCACGCCGCATTGCTGCAGTAATTCAGGCAAAAGGAGCCCCAACTAAGTATTGAGTGCTGTACATGCTCATACTTTTCATGTTCATACTTTTCAGTTGGCCAACATTTCTAAAAATCTTTTTTTTGTATTGGTCTTAAGTAATATTCTAATTTTCTGAGATACTGAATTTGGGATTTTCATTAGTTGTCAGTTATAATTATCACAATGAAAAGAAATAAACATTTGAAATATATCAGTCTGTGTGTAATGAATGCATATAATATACAAGTTTCACTTTTTGAATGGAATTACATTAAATAAATCAACTTTTTGATGATATTCTAATTTTATGACCAGCACCTTTACATTGCGCTCCTCCACCTTCCGTTTGAGGATGCCCCACAGATGCTCAATGGGGTTTAGGTCTGGAAACATGCTTGGCCAATCCATCACCTTTACCCTTAGCATCTTTAGCAAGACTGTGGTCGTCTTGGAGGTGTGTCTGGGGTCGTTATCATGTTGGAATACTGCCCTGGAGCCCAGTGGGAGGGGATCATGCTCTGCTTCAGTATGTCACAGTACATGTTGGCATTCATGGTTCCCTCAATGAACTGTAGCTCCTCAGTGCTGGCAGCACTCATGCAGCCCCAGACCATGACACTCCCATCACCAAGCTCGACTGTAGGCAAGACACACTTGTCTTAGTACTCCTTACCTGGTTGCCACCACACACGCTTGACACCATCTGAACCAAATAAGTTAATCTTGGTCTCATCAGACCACAGGACATGGTTCCAGTAATCCATGTCCTTAGTCTGCTTGTCCTCAGCAAACTGTTTGTGGGCTTTCTTGTGCATCATCTTTAGAAGAGGCTTCCTTTTAGGACGACAGCCATGTATACCAATTTGATGCAGTCTGGGGCGTATGGTCTGAGCACTGACAGGCTGACCCCCCACCCCTTCAACCTCTGCAGCAATGCTGGCAGCACTCATACATCTATTTCCCTAAGACAATCTCTGGATATGACGCTAAGCACAAGCATTCAACTTCTTTGGTTGACCATGGTGAGGCCTGTTCTGAGTGGAACCTGTCCTGTTAAACCGCTGTATGGTCTTGGCCACCGTGCTGCAGCTCAGTTTCAGGGTCTTGGCAATCTTCTCATAGATTAGGCCATTATTATGTAGAGCAACAATTAATTTTTTCAGATCCTCAGAGAGTTCTTTGCCATGAGGTGCCATGTTGAACTTCCAATGACCAGTATGAGGGAGTGTGAGAGCGGTAACACCAAATTTAACACACCTGCTCCCCATTCACACCTGAGACCTTGTAACACTAACGAGTCACATGACACTGGGGAGGGAAAATGGCTAATTGGGAAAATTCCCCCAACCAGGTATGGATCCCTCTTCAGAAAAGCAAAGAAAAAGCTACTTGGGTGTCGTATCTTCAAAACGGTATGAGCTTTGAGCCAGGCTGGTAAAGCGTTTCACAAGCAATGATGTATCTCCCATTTGAAAAGGTTTTAGATAGATTGTTGCTGTGGACCTGCTAAGCAACCTCAACCAGTTTTAATGCATATTTGACAATCAAAGGCCCCATAACCACCAGCCTGACCAGCTCTTCCCTGTTTTCACATAGATTTTGAAAATATCACTAGACCAACACTGCTTCCCTGGTCTTCCATCGTAGGGTTCTGCCTGGTCTTCCATCATAGGGTTCTGCCTGGTCTTCCATTGTAGGGTTCTGCCTGGTCTTCCATCGTAGGGTTCTGCCTGGTCTTCCATCATAGGGTTCTGCCTGGTCTTCCATTGTAGGTTCTGCCTGGTCTTCCATCGTAGGGTTCTGCCTGGTCTTCCATTGTAGGGTTCTGCCTGGTCTTCCATCGTAGGGTTCTGCCTGGTCTTCCATCGTAGGGTTCTGCCTGGTCTTCCATTGTAGGTTCTGCCTGGTCTTCCATCTTAGGGTTCGGCTGGGTCTTCCATTGTAGGGTTCTGCTGGTTGACTATGGACTCATTGCACTCACCCTGGTTGTCATGTTTGAGGGCATAGTCCGGTCCCATCTCAAAACCTTCACTAATACCTCCCTCAGCCCAGTGCAGTCTTACCACAGAGCCAACATGTTCGTGAACAAAACTACTCACATTACCTACTCACAACACCTTGACCACCCTATTTGTAGACCTCCCAGAATGATAATTAGACAACACCCCCATCCCAGAATGATTTTACAAACAATGTTTCCAGACCAAGGTAACATCTCTATGTTATCTGACAGCTCTATATGTCAATCATAGTGTCTGTTCTCACCTCCTCTATCCAGGTCAATATAGTTCTGTTTTTGCACCTGTTTTTATTTCTATTCGTTTTTAAACTCTTTTTTTTTCAAATTCCGTTCAGTTTCAGAGGCTCTGTCACACTCTGATTCAAATACACATCCCCCCAAAATCACAGCAAATTGTAGTTGACTGTATGGAGACAATCCTGATCCTGACATGTTTTGACCCCTTGTCTTATCATGTTGGAGATCAGTTGCGTTCGTCCTCTCTTGGCTCGTCACTGAAGACAGAGGCAGGCGCCCCCTGGTAATGGAAGAGAAGTCACAACTGAGTCACTGGACACTCCATCACTTTCTTCCTTTCCTTCCTCTCTCCCTCCCTTCTCTCTGTCTCTCTTCTTCTTCCCTCCCTCCCTCCCTCCCTCTTCTTCATTCCTTACTTCCCTCTTTCCCTCTTTTCTCCGGCCCTGTCTCTCTCCCTCGCTTCCCTCATGTTCCCTCTCCTCTCTCTCTTCCCATGTCAGTTGAGGAGTAGATAATGCCATCTCTCGTGGTTCTGTACTCGTGTCCTAAGATTGGGTTACAGTCTAAGCCATTAGATTCCTCCTGCATCCCCAACTCAATGCACACACACACACACACACACAAAGTCAAACACTACTGTTGTTTGCTCCTTGGGGTTTAAGGCCTGGGTGTCTCTGTAAAGCACTTTGTGACAACTGCTGTTGTAAAAAGCGCTTTATAAATACATTTTGATTGATTGATTGAAAGTTTTCCCCGCTGTGCACTCCCACACTAACCAACAGCACAGGCTGAAAATGATTTAGCCTTCATCCTTACAGCGTCCTCGTTCGAATCCTGAAATTAACAGAATTCTCATCTTCAACATTACTCTTCTTCCTTAAAACATCCTCTAACCTTACCCACATAATCTCTACAGCATCAGACAGGCAGACAGGCGGGCAGGCAGACCTAGACTGACAGCAACAGGAGCAGAGCCATGTCCCAGTTCTCAACAACAGAGGCAGCTGAGCCGAGGGAACCACCACAAACACACGGGAGGCTCTGATGGGATACTCCACCCAGTGTTTCTGCCACACCCAGGACCAGTGACAGGCCATAAACTCTGGCCGGCCAAACAACTACTTCGGTGTGAAATTAAATGGGTTTCTGGAGCAAGGTCAGACTGTCAGCAGTGTTCGTCGTTAAATTAAACATATTCTCCCCGGGCCAAGACCCACACACACACACACACACACACACAGACCCACACACACGAGCGTGAGCAGTCACACACATTTGAACACAGAAATTAGTGTAGGCAGTGTAACACAGTACGTTCTATGCAGTGTCAAGGCGTTCCGAAATGATTGTCCAGTTGCCAGAAATAAGTGTGTTTTTTTTGCGCCCCCCTGTCTTGTCCCTTAGGTTTTGTACCGGTTCCAGAGATGTGCCCTCCGTGGCCCAGCAGGCGGACGCAGACGCCCCGGGATGTGTGGTTGGCCATGCGTAGCTGCAGGCTGTGGCTGGTGGTGATCTTCAACCGGCAGCGCACCACATCCGAACGCTCCTCCAGGACATCCCCGCCCCGTGCACCAAGGATCTCCTCGTCCTGCCCCTCGCCCGGGACCGCACCCAAACCCTCACCCAGATCTCCCTGCTTCCCTAGGACACCTCCACACCCCAGAGGGTCCCCGACTCTCACAGCGATGTCGGCCTTGTTCCTCTGCCCCAGAAGCTCCATGGCTGCGCCCTCTCGCAGTGACTTGGCAGCGGCTTCCCACTCCCACACCACGGCTGACTGGTTGTCCTCTGAGCTCTGCGCCACATGCGCACACACAACCCTACGGATGACTTAAATGTCAGCCGTGTTAACAAAGACAGGGCATTAGGGGTGGATCATCCCAAAAGTAGGGGAGTCTATTTTTACCCCCATGGTCTTGGGGAGAGGGCCAGTTAATCTCTAGCTGATTAGGGCCAGGGGCTAGGGAGGGGGCAAGAGGGGGTGACTATGTCTCATTCCAACACTCACAGTTCTTTCCTGATATATCTCCTCCTTTAGATGGCTGCTTATTAAGGGGTTTATATCAGCTGAAGCCCAATAGGGCTAGCCCAGAGATGTATTTAGCAGCGGTCGTCACCGGCCTGGAGGATGGTGGCCCTGGGTTGAGGCCTACTCTGTCGATGTAGGCCCTGGATTGACACCTGTCTTCTGCTTGGAGGCCCCGGGTGGAGACGTGTTGTGGGTGGAGATCCCGGGTGCAGACCTGTCTTGTGGGTGGAGACCCTGGGTGGAGACCCGTCTTGTGGGTGGAGACCCCGGGTGCAGACCTGTCTTGTGGGTGGAGACCTGTCTTGTGGGTGGAGACCCCAGGTGGAGACCTGTCTTGTGGGTGGAGACCCCGGGTGGAGACCTGTCTTGTGGGTGGAGACTGATGACCACCAGAACTATGGAGAGTTAGAAGGTTTTCATTCCTCTATTGGTGGGACACTGATGTTCATGCATTATGGTCCAGGTACACAACGGTACAGTCCAAAGACTTACAATCTCAGTTTGCCCAACTGTCTGAATATATGTCACTGACTCCTGCTGTCTGAATATGTCTCTGACTCCTGCTGTCTGAATATGTCTCTGACTCCTGCTGTCTGGATATTTGTCTCTGACTCCTCCTGTCTGAATATGTCTCTGACTCCTGCTGTCTGAATATATGTCTCTGACTCCTCCTGTCTGAATATGTCTCTGACTCCTGCTGTCTGGATATATGTCTTTGACTGCTGAAAAATATGACTGAAGGTGTGTGTGTGTAATAGTGTAATGTGTATGTGCAAGTGCGGTGGTGTTTCATGTGTATGTCTGTTGTATGTGCTTTTGTGTGTTTCTTATTTGTGTGTGTCTTGTGTGTGTGTGTGTGTGAATCCAGGGGTAACACCGTGCATGGGGGGGTAACCGAGACATAGACAGGGTGTGCTGATACCTCACACCCCTGCTGACACCTCTCCTCTCCCACTCGCCCCTTTTCTATTTCCCCCTCCTTCTCCTCTCCATTCTCTGTTCCTTCCCTCTGAGGTCCCCCCAAGGGCACAACAGGCCTGATCTGGTCTGGTGGTCCCGTGGGAAAGCTGAACCCAGAAACCCAGAGTCAGCAATGAAGCTGATGGACTAAGGACCACTGAAACATACTGACCGCTGAAATTTACTGACCACTGAAACATACTGACCGCTGAAATGTACTGACCACTGAAATATACTGACCACTGAAATATACTGACCACTGAAATATACTGACCGCTGAAATATACTGACTGCTGAAACAAACTGACCACTCAAATGTACTGACAGATGAAATGTTCTGACCACTGAAACATACAGACCACAGAAACATACTGTCACACCTGGTCTGCAACAAATCCAGTCTTCCACCATTTACAGGTCCTAAGTCACCAGCTCCTATACCATTTACTGGTCCTAAGGCACCAGCTTCTATACCATGTACAGGTCCTACGGCACCAGCTTCTATACCATTTACAGTTTCTAAGGCACCAGCTTCTATACTATTTATAGGTCCTAAGGCACCAGCTTCTATACCATTTACAGGTCCCACATCCAGCCAGCCTGCTGTTCACCCATTATTACAGTTTATCTGAGGAACGTTTAGCAGTCATCTACTGCAGTCTGAGGAGAAATTAGGTTCAGACTGGGGCCCACAGTCTGTTTCCGTGACATCAGAATTTACATCCTTGACTGGTCGTTATCAGGCTCCTGGGAGGTATATTTTTAGGGCTGTGATTGGAGTCTCCAGGGTAACGAGGCTGATAGTAGCATCAGCTGTTCAATGTAGACTGTAGCTCAGAGAGCTGAGCACCCAAACCCTGTCACTGGAGAACAAGCAAACCACATACTTCGTCCTGCACGATGCGTTCATGAGTGTTTGTTTGTGTCAGATGCCGTAGAATATTTCCTTTTTCGTATACAAAATATTTAAACAGTTCTAATGAAATTAGAATCCAAGTCAGGGAAAGCGGCAATTTGTCTGTGTATGTGTAACCCATGTGTCTGCTAATATCTGGGTTAAAATAGTACTGCATGTTATACTATTTCTGGCCACAAAGCATCAGATACATTGGCCACATGTAGTTAGACAGGGGGGCGCTGTTGTGCTCACACAAATCCTTCCTGCAGTGAGCGTTCTAAGCTACTACTGCCAGTGCACATTTACTGCTGCGGCATGGGTTAGAATCCCCGTCACCATTTATACAGCTATTTCAAATGGAACACTTTACAAATAGCTGGTTATTGTTGGCGTATTAACGCTCATTAGTTTCAGTGTTGCCCCCCAAATGATTTCCGGTTGTGTATTTTGGTTTAGCTGTCCCCGTCACCTAGTCAAGCCAAAACATGAACCGTAAGATTAGAATGGGCTGGACAGGCAATGAAAAGGCGTATTCAAAGCCAAACATATAACACCAGCTAAACTGCCAAGCTAGCTAGCTTTAATCTGTTAAGCCTATCTGGAGTTGTAAACCCATTGTTTCTGCTATTTCCCTTATGGACACTATCGGCGGATCTTACGAATATCTCAGATAAATCAGTATGCATGTCTTTAAGTGCACTCTTTCACTCACAAAAAAAACATGCCCCTCTATTGAAACAAATTTCGGCTCCAGGCCTGTTGTGTGTGTGCCTGTGTTTGTAAATAACGCGCTTACCAATATCCGCCGAGGCCTCTTCGTACTCATTGGGGGAGGGCAGGGCCGGGACCAGAGGCTCCATGTTCATGATCAGGTTTTTGTGGCTCAGCGAGTTGAAGCTTCTGCTCTGGCCAAAGTGTAACCTGAAACCCAATGTAAACAACACGTGTCACCCGATTCACCAGCTAACCATTTGGAACCGAAGCTGCGGGAAGTAGGGGTGCTGCAGAACTCCCCTGACGAGGGCAGTATACAGATTGTTTCTGCAGATGGGCACTGTCTGTTTAGTATGTGTGACAACATCAGCACCGCCAACATCAGCACCTCCTGATCAAAACTACTACAACTACTACTACTTCCCAAAAGGAGTGGCTGCCGAATTTGCAGGAGATAATGGGGAATACACGTCAGTAAACAGTGATGTTTGTTATTCTACCTCTAATCTGTTGGAATCATTTAGGGATGTTTGTTATTCTACCTCTAATCTGTTGGAATAATTTAGGGATGTTTGTTATTCTACCTTTAATCTGTTGGAATCATTTAGGGATGTTTATTATTCTACCTCTCACCTGCGCACCTCCGGTGGATCTCTTTGGATCTTGGAGCTGGCTTCGATCACTTCTTTTGCAACTCTTCCACTAAAAAGAGAAACAGACCCAAACATTTTGTTTTAGAGAACGAGACTATGTTTACCAAGATAAATATTATTATATTAGATTTTTGGGCTGCCTGTGTAAACATAGTCTAAGTGGGGTTTCGTAGATGTAGTTGTACCATACTGGACCATACCAGTTCTACTATACTGGACCATACCAGTTGTACCATACTGGACCATACCAGTTCTACTATACTGGACCATACCAGTTCTACTATACTGGACCATACCAGTTGTACCATACTGGACCATACCAGTTCTACTATACTGGACCATACCAGTTCTACTATACTGGACCGTACCAGTTCTACCATACTGGACCATACCAGTTCTACCATACTGGACCATACCAGTTCTACTATACTGGACCATACCAGTTCTATTATACTGGACCATACCAGTTCTACTATACTGGACCATACTGGTTCTATTATACTGGACCATACAGGTTCTATTATACTGGACCATACAGGTTCTATTATACTGGACCATACCAGTTCTATTATACTGGACCATTCAGGTTCTATTATACCTGACCATACAGGGTCTATTATACTGGACCATACCGGTTCTATTATACTGGACCATACAGGTTCTATTATACTGGACCATACAGGTTCTATTATACCTGACCATACAGGGTCTATTATACTGGACCATACCGGTTCTATTATACCTGACCCTACAGGTTCTATTAAACTGGACCATACAGGTTCTATTATACTGGACCATACAAGTTCTATTATATACCTGACCATACAGGCTCTATTATACTGGACCATACAGATTCTATTATACTGGACCATATAGATTCTATTATACTGGACCATATAGATTCTGTTATACCTGACCATACAGGATCTATTATACTGGACCATACTGATGTTAGAAATCCAAAAATGTTCCTAATCCAACATGCCACCATTTCAAGTAAGTTATCCATACCAGGAACAAAAGCATTACTTGAACCAATATATAACACTTGATTTTAAAAAGAAGATAAATTATGGTTGCTATGGAAATGATGGAAGCAAACACACTTGGCAACGGGAGGGTTTAGAGACGCAGCAGGACATTTGATGTCTCACCTGAATCTAAACCTGCTTCCCTTGAAGAATATATTACTACTGGACACAGTCTTTATCTGGCTGGACTTTGCACATCTGTCAACGAGAAACATGTTAGGTGAGAAACGGTGAACATTTATTAGTTACATTCAGTATTTAGAAACCCAGACGACTGGATCATATTTATTAGTTACATTCAGTATTTAGAAACCCGGACGACTGGATCATATTTATTAGTTGCAATCAGTATTTAGAAACTCGGACGACAGGATCACATTTATTAGTTGCATTCAGTATTTAGAAACCCGGACGACTGGATCATATTTATTAGTTACATTCAGTATTTAGAAACTCGGACGACAGGATCACATTTATTAGTTACATTCAGTATTTAGAAACTAGGATGACTGGATCAAATGTATTAGTTACATTCAGTATTTAGAAACCCAGATGACTGGATCACATTTATTAGTTACATTCAGTATTTAGAAACTAGGATGACTGGATCACATTTATTAGTTACATTCAGTATTTAGAAACTAGGATGACTGGATCGGTATCCAGATTTGAGTTGTCCTGTTAGGTCCAGCTGGTCCTGTCAAACAGGGGCTTGCACCCGTGTAAAGACAAGCGCCAGGACTCAGATCCAGAACTTTCTCTGACCGCCGCTATCCAAATTAAATTCTGTTTAATTTGATTAACAAGCTCTGCACTGACATCCAAGCTCTATGGTTTCCAAGCCTGCCTCACTGCAGAGGCCCAGGGAAACCTGAGCTCCCAGGACAAAGGAACCAACACCCTGGATCTAGGCTCAGCATGCGGCCATCAGATCCAACCCTCTGTCGCTCCTTTTAAACCCCATCCATCATCCACAATGAGGCCTGCCAATCTGAACTCTGGATTAAAATTTCAGAATTAAACACTGGATTAAAGACACTGGATTAAACCACAGTCAGCGGCAGTCAGCTATAACTAACACGCAATGAATTACACGCATACTCACAGACACACACACACAGACAAACACAGACACACACACACACACACACCATACACAGACAAACATAGACACACACACACACACACACACACACACGCAGACAAACGTAGACACACACACACAGACAAACGTAGACATACACACACACGTACACACACACACATACGCAGACAAACGCAGACACACACACACACACACACACATACGCAGACAAACACAGACACACCCACACCCACACACACAGACACACACTGACCAACTTCCAGTTCGGACAGAAAGGTGGGTGTATACAGTGTGCGCTTCGGCGTTGTGGGACTCACTTGTAGAAGGCTTGGTTCTCCACGCCACACTTCCACAAATGTTTACACGCCGCTGGAGTTGAGGTGTGAAACGTCAGCACTAGTTTCTTCTGTGGAAAGACAGCGATAGAGGGAGTGGCCGAAAGGAGGGGAGAAAAAGAGAAACAAAAGAGACAGAGAAGTTGAGGGAGAGAAAGACAGAGAGAGAGAAAGAAGTACAGATTCAGAAAAGGGAGGGGAACAAAGCAAATGGAGATAGCTGAGCTAAGTGCTGAACACGATGTGACAGGGCTAGGCGGAGTGCTGAACACGATGAGAGAGGGCTGAGCAAAGCACTAAACACGATGAGAGAAGGCCTGAGCAAAGCGCCGAACATGATGAGAGAGATCTGAGCAAAGTGCTGAGCCATTATGGAGTCGGTCCTGGCTCTGAGCTGGTTAGGGTGGGGGTTAGGGTGTGGATGTGTGAGGTACGGCGCGTGGCGGCGGCGGCTGGGGAGCACTAGAGAACCACCAGCACTAAGCAGTTTTAAAAAGGCCCTGGGTGTCCTGGAGTTTATGGTTTTTGCCCAGGATAAGAGGGGGGATAAATTCCAGTAAAAGTCCAGTAATCTGCTCTGTGTCTGGTAACATGAGACAGCAGATCAATGGAGCCTGCAGCATTACAGAGCACAGAGCCAGACAGAGGGGGGCGGTGAGACGGACACTCCCTTGCCTGGGCCCGGATTAAACCACCGGAACAATGGAAAACCAACAGTGTCCCGTCAGAGGACAAACTCAACGCTGGTTCCTGCTCCATGGCTACACACACTCACACTCTAATGACGGTGCTGTTGTCCACAAGCACGTTGTTGTCCATTTGGGTGACTACGGTAAGGGCCGTGTTGGCCCTGCACCAAACATAAGGTGCCGCGGGGCCACTGCAACCCGATTCCAGGTTGAAGCACCGCCATTAGTGACCTAAATGGTGGTGAACAATTGGGTTAGCACTGGCTGAGTTCAGGTCGGGCAGAGTGGGCAAGGTGCTCTTCGGCTCATTGCACTCTAGCGGCTCCTTGTGGCGGGTCGGGGCATTTGCCAGCTACCTCTGACTCCTTGGCTCCCTTCGCCTCTCTCCCGAGCTTTCTTGGGAGTCGTCCCATTTTTGCATTTCTTCAATTTTAGCAGCCGCTCATATCTGGAGCAATTTACAGTAAGCGTGTACGTTTTCAAACTGCCCCTCACATATATGCGGGAATCGCACCCACAACCCAGGCGTTGTAAGCACCATGCTCTAATAACTAAACTAAACAGGACTAAACAGGACCATAACACATAACGCCATAAAGGGAATAGGGCCATTTGGTCTGATGCATGTGTCACAGTCTAAACTGGATTAATGATAAACTGGATTAACGATAAACTGGATTAACGATATCAAACAAAGACAGAGAATGGTGCACTCCCCTCACATTGACTCTCTGGGATGCATTATCAGTGGGCGTAGTGAAGGGGGAATTCAGACTGTTCATCTGGTGCCCAGTGCACACAGCAAAGTGGGCATTTATGCGCGACACACATCTGTAACAATGGCCGCGTGGTGTGCTACACGCGTGTTCACCTGGCAGGACTGTGTGTGCTGTCGTGGAGTGTGTGGCGTCTCTTTCACGTTAAAAAAGCTGTCAAGGGACCATGCAGGGTGTGACGCTTAGCAGGAGCTGCGGTGATTGGATGGCGAAGTGATGCATGATTAAATCATAATAACATTCAACTCACTCCACGCACACACACACACACACCGAGGGAAACAAACTGCTAAACTGTTTAATAAATTACAGAAATCCAAATCTAACAACAAACAATAAAACGGGATGATAACATTTGCCAGATCTTTTTCTGGAATAAAGGAAATGGTCACAGATTTCCATGCTACAGTCAAAATAAATGCTCCTGCGCTATAAAAGGCAAAGAGCAGGCCAACATAAAAAATTATTATCAGTCAAATCAAATAGACGAAACCCAAACCAGAAACACATAGCAAGCACAGGAGTGAAGAACAGAGCGGTGGGATCTTCGAGGAGTGGGGAAGGTGAGGAGAAGAGCTTTGGTTGGGGTTGGTGTGGGGTGTTTTGATTGATGGGAAATGCAATGATATGTTTACTCACCAGCGATGGATATGTAAACACAGAGAGGAGAGACAGAAACACAAAGATAAAACTGCATCTTCAGCCAGATGGTCAACTGACAAGCAAAACGGACTGCAGTTAAGCTGTTTGAAATGAGGCGAAAAGCAGGTTGAGATGGAAACTTTGTAGCTATGACATTCTATTGACTTACTGACTGAACTTTTTTGTTAGAGTACAATACACTTGGTGTGTGTGTCTGTGTTTGTCTGTGTGTGATGCGAAAGCAGCCAAACAGGACTGAACATCAGACAGGACGGAACAGCAACGCGTTTCTCCAGATCTCAGGCATGAGGTAGGACAGGCAGACAATGGCGGAGTGGAACGACAGTACAGTCTGAGCTGATCGCCAATAGAGAGACATGATAACCCACAACGCCCTCCCATGAAACGCACAACTACTACGTATGTACAGAGCCTGTCGGTTGGTTGTAGCTGGCTAAACATCATGTATCAACCACCTTTCCTTAGACCTGTTGGCCTTAAACAGGAGCCAAGAAGTGTACAGATGATGTATGCCACTTTGCAACAGTAGAGAAATAATCCTGCAGGAACAGGAAATGTATTTAATTACATGGATTAATAGAGGACATTTTTAGCAGGGCGTTGATACTTTATTTTTTAAGGTTAACCAAGTCAGATTCTTTCTGGGTGGCAATTATAAACTTCAGAATCCCTTTTGAAGTATTGACTGTACCCTGAATTGGCAATAAGAGGATGTTCAAATTAGGATCCAGGAGATCCTAATTTGGAGAGGGTTCTGTTCAGTTCAGTGCTCAGATTTCACTATAGTTCCATTCCTCCTGAATGACAACCTAGTTCAAAGGCCCAGTGCAGTCAGAAATGTTTCCGGGTTTTCTATACAGTATATTTGTTTCCACGCTATGACAATGGAACAATACAATTAAGAGAATTTTGTTAATGTCCTTTTTGTGGTAATGAACATATATAAGTGCTGTAAATACCAGCTGAAATATCTACTTGTTTTGGTGTTTGCACCCCCCATTTTACCAACACCCAGTTCCAGCTTCAGTCTTGCTTTAGGAGTTGCTCTTTGCTAACAACCTATTTTTGTTCCTCTTCTAACCGTGAGAACTGTAAAGCGCTCTCAGTTATTTATGCGCAGGACTCATTTGATATTGACACACAAACAGCTGCATTGGACCTTCTCTGATATTCCAGTTCAACTCAGGCATGAGAGATGTGGGGGATTTGGGCCCATACCAGTTCAACTCACTCAAAGATGTTCTGAGGGCAGAAAGAAATGGTGCAGGCGAACATCCAATTGAAACGGAGAGGAGGCGGTGCTCATGAACACTTGAAATCACATCAAAAGAGTGGGTTTGCTTGTTATGTTGTAAGGAAGTACGTGCTAAATTACTTGATTACGCTAACATTCAGTGGTGAATCTTTGGTTGAGATGACATGCACTTGCTTTTTTGATCCGGCTTGAAATTTTCAAGAGCGCCGCCTCCTCTCCATTTTGATTGGGTGTTCACCTGAACCAATCAATTTCTTTCTGTCCTCAGAACACGTTTGAGTGAGTGAAACTGGTATGTGCGGGATTTGGGGGGATGTGGGCTGGATGTTACACCCACCAGATTACAGTGCATCCTGCCTGTCAGCGAGATCTGCAACAGGGCAACACAATAACACTCACATCTCACATCAGGGAGTCACATCCGGGAAAACACTCAGACCTTGCGTGCAGTATAAACACACACACGAACATACACGAACGCGCACACACGCGCAGTAGGACATAGAAACTCTGAAGGTGACTGATATTATCCAGGAATAACTGACAAGTGCTAAAGCATACGGGCACAGGTGGTTTAGAGGTTTGGGAAAGGAAACACAGCAGGGTAACATAGCATGAGACACAACTGTCGTGTTCAACAGGGACACTAAATCAGAGCACCACCCACGCTGTTTATAAAAACCTCTCTTAAGAATGTTTTTTTTTTTTATGGTGTTCGGGAAACATTTTGAGAATGTTTGACTTGCCTCTTTTTGAATTCCAATGACATAGAAGGTTTTCCCCTCGAACTTCAGTTTGCTGACATCAGCCCTATAGATGAACAGGAGCAATTTGTCCATGAGACGGCCGCTGTTCAAAAGCTTCTGGTAGTGATGAGGTCATAGGTTAGAGGTAAGAGGTGAGAGGGGGGAGGTGAAGGGTTACCATTTGAGCAGGTGGATTCTCTTGTTTCCCTGAAACACCACAAACCCAGTAGCGGTAAAGCCGAGGAAAGCTGTGGATCCTGTGAAGTCCTGCAGACACAGACAGAAACACCCACACACACACACACAAACACACACAATCGCAGACAATAACAAACATACACACACACGCAAAAGACAGACATGCATGCATACATAAACATTCACTTTCTTGAATGTTATATACTCAAAGGTTATATCACATAACAATATACGCTCACCATCCACTGTATATAAATGTATGTCAACATTGCATAATGTTGCAGAACATTGATTCTGTCTATATGTCTGCCACCAGCAATGCCTTCACACTGAGTACAATCTGGGCTGTGTGTCAATTTACTTTCTGATTCTGATGGAATAACCTCTGACCCTGGATCAGCACGGGAGAGTATAACCTCTGACCCTGGGTCGGTACGTTAGTGTATAACCTCTGACCCTGGATCGGTACGGGAGAGTATAACCTCTGACCCTGGATCGGTACGTTATTGTATAACCTCTGACCCTGGATCGGTACAGGAGAGTATAACCTCTGACCCTGGATCGGTACGGGAGAGTATAACCTCTGACCCTGGATCGGTACGTGAGTGTATAACCTCTGACCCTGGGCCAGTGGGGAAAGGAATTTAGAGTTATGTAAATTGGTTAGCAACATTTAACCAAAGAATTGTAGTACATTATTTTTAATATATGAAATTATTTAAAAAATATATGCTCACACACGTACACCGCCGCAGTTCAATCTTTATCACACCAGCAGAAAAGATAAGCAAATCGTCTAACAGATGAAATTAAACATGTCCAGCTTAGGCCACTCTGATACCGAGTTTCCAGTAAACACAGTGAGAACATGGGAGGGTCCACAGGTACACAGTGTGGATCACAGCCATCATGTCCCCCTCAAACAGAAACACACTGTCCAGTCAGCAGACTGAGTTCAACAGACAGGCAAAACAGTCATTTGTTGAGAGAAGTATATACGATCGGCAGAGAGAGGAAAACGCCCATGTGAGTGGAGAGCGTGTTAAATGTGAGTCGACTACGGAATAGCAGCTCTCAAATCAGTCTCTCACACATTGATTAGACTCTGCGCTCACTGTTATGATAGAAAGGACATTAAAATGAAGGTGATTTTTTTTTTAGGTACAGGTGGAGGGAGTTACCTTGCATGGGTGAGGGTCCACCCCGTACGTCTCCAGGGTCTGTGCTCTCTGGAGGAGGTGAAGCTCAGCCAGAGCAGGACTCTGCCCCCTGTGGCATAGGAGGGCAGTTAGTGGAAAACGCATGCAGCGTGTTGAAGGGGGCAGTTGTTAGCCAAATACAAATTGTGTTTCATTGTGGAGCGCGGCACAAACACAGGCTATCCTTATCAGTGTTACTGTAATGAAACAGTAGGTTTCTCCAAAGCAGCTGGCTAGCAGCTAGCCTTTACATGTCCCCTGTTGTCGTTAGCTTAGCATCAGCCAAAGGTGTTGCCCAGCATCTTGCATTTGGATTAATGACACGGCTCGTGTTCATTAGCTGAGGTGGTGCTTGGCAGGGCCCCCAAGTGACGCAGGTCGCTGCTCAGGGACGGGAGGCTGCCTAGTGACGGGGCATCCATATCTGTTATACGACCGCGTAAAGACGGACACCTGGTTCCAGACACTGTCTGGTTACCGCCCGTTAGGGACAGGGACGTGGGTAGGCATGTGTTAGTCAGCAGTGTGTGTGTGTGTGTGTGTGTGTTTGCATTTGTGTGTGTGTGTGTTTGCATTTGTGTGTGTGTGTGTGTTTGCATTTGGGTGTGTTTGCATTTGTGTGTGTGTGTGTTTGCATTTGTGTGTGCGTGTTTGCATTTATGTGTGTGTGTGTGTGTTTGCATTTGTGTGGGTGTATGTGTGTCTTTGCATTTGTGTGTGTGTGTTTGCATTTGTGTGTGTGTGTGTTTGCATTTGTGTGTGTGTGTGTGTGTGTGTGTCTTTGCATTTGTGTGTGTGTTTGTTTGCATTTGTGTGTGTGTTTGCATTTGTGTGTGTGTGTGTGTTTGCATTTGTGTGTGTGTGTGTGTTTGCATTTGTGTGTGTGTGTGTGTGTGTGTGTTTGCATTTGTGTGGGTGTGTGTGTTTGTCCCCAACAGAGTCAGAGACACACCTAGATAGGCCGTTGAAGCCGATCATGCGCCGTACAGGTGTTTTCATGATGTTCTGGCAAACAATCAGTGAAAAGTAAACAGGGTGGAAAACCAGCTGGGCCTCTATTTGTATGTGAAAGCACAGAGAGCAGGGGAGAAAGCCAAATGTGTATTTTACCAATTCAGTCAAATGTTTGTGAAATTCTGCTGATGTAATGTCATGATGCCAGGCACATGAAGTATTTGCAGTAGATGCTGGAGTTCTTAAATTATTTGAATTCACTTGCTTGACAAGATCCAACCAAATTTTCTTTCTTTCAATCCAACACACTCCAAAAAGGACACTGTCTTACTACAAATCCCACACTACAAAAAGGACATTGTTAGACTACAAATCCCACGCTACAAACAGGACACTGTTAGACTACAAATCCCACGTTACCTTAGCTCATTTTTGTGGATCTCGATGATCTTCCGCTCTAGTTTGAGCGACTGCTTGGGGAACAGTCTGAAGTCTCGGATGTAGTCTGGCGGGTGCTCATCTGGGTCATAGTCCCCTAGTTCAGCTGAGAAGGAAGGGTTAGGACAGGGTTAAGATAGGGTTAGGACAGGGTTAGGACAGGGTAAAGACAGGGTTAGGAGAGGGTTAGGACAGGGTAAAGACAGGGTTAGGAGAGGGTTAGGACAGGGTAAAGACAGGGTTAAGACAGGGTTAAGAGAGGGTTAGGACAGGGTAAGGACAGGGTTAGGACAGGGTAAAGACAGGGTTAGGACAGGGTTAAGACAGGGTTAGGAGAGGGTTAGGACAGGGTAAAGACAGGGTTAGGACAGGGTAAAGACAGGGTTAGGACAGGGTTAAGACAGGGTTAGGGCAGGGTTAGGACAAGGTTAGGAGAGGGTTAAGACAGGGTAAGGAAAGGGTTAGGACAGGGTTAAGACAAGGTTAGGGCAGGATTAGGACAAGTTTAGGAGAGGGTTAGGAGCGGCTTGAGACATGGTTAGGACAGGGTTAGGAGGGGGTTATCAGTGCAACAAACCTTCAGCTAACATCCAACACTCTAGGTAACAGCCTACGAGGGGTGCCGGGGAGACGTTCTAATTGAACAGCAGTACTAATTACAACCTGCAGGGGGCCTGGCACTGCAACTATGTACCATGACGTTCTATCCAAATGGCACACTCCTTATTTTGTCCACTACGTTTGATCATGGCCACGTGGGTGTGAAGGGGTGCCATTTGAGACGTTCTCTTTGTCACCTTATCTCCATTCATCATATTTCCCTCTGTAGGGAGCCAAGTCTGACAACAGAGCAGGGAGGAGTGTTGGATCAATCCGGATATTCTGTTTGTTGTTTCAGACGTGGTGATTAGCTAGCGGTACAGACACTGTACCGGATGACAGACTGTGTACTGGATCACAGTTACTTCTTTCACATCAAATACTAGCTGGAGACCCCACTGCTCTGCTGACTGGCACTGTGCATTTGAAGAGTTTAGCTCCAAAAGGCTGCATCTGGATATCGCTTTGTGGTGACGTGAGATCTCAGTTTAAAGTTGTCCATGAGTAGTGTGGGATCCGATTACTCTGGGAGCATCTGAGCAGGGGCTGGGTATGCCTGAGTACTGATGTGTCTGGTGTCACAGCAAGCCTGTCACTAAATGCTGTGCATATGAATGTCAGAGGGTGGGGCTCACCCTGTATGATACACGCCCCCAGGTAGGCGGCGTCAGCAAACGGGCACAGGAGACGGCCGTGGTAGACATCCCTCTTTAGCTGCAAATACAGCAGATACCTGCCCAGAGACACAGTGACATGGTCAGCCACTGACAGACCCTGTATCAGATGACAAAACATGCACCGGATGACAGACTGTGTATCAAATGACAAAACATGTACCGGATGACAGACTGTGTATCAAATGACAAAACATGTACCGGATGACAGACTGTGTATCAAATGACAAAACATGTACCGGGTGACAGACTGTCTATCAAATGACAAAACATGTATCGGATGACAGACTGTGTATCAAATGACAAAACATGTACCGGATGACAGACTGTGTATCAAATGACAAAACATGTACCGGATGACAGACTGTGTATCAAATGACAAAACATGTACCGGGTGACAGACTGTCTATCAAATGACAAAACATGTATCGGATGACAGACTGTGTATCAAATGACAAAACATGTACCGGATGACAGACTGTGTATCAAATGACAAAACATGTACCGGATGACAGACTGTGTATCAAATGACAAAACATGTACCGGATGACAGACTGTGTATCAAATGACAGACTGAGTACCGGATGACACACACTGTACCGGATGACATACACAGTACCGGATGACAGACTGTACCGGATGACAGATCCTGTCCTGGATGACAGACACTGTATCAGATGACTAGCACTGTACCAGATGACAGACACTATATTAGATGTCAAACCAAGATGTTTTGATAAACGGACATAAGTAACACTTCTTTCACTAGGAATTCAGCAAATAATGTGTTTAATTTAGGAAATCTGTTCCCAAGCATTACCATGAATGAGATGGACTGTATAATGGTGTCCAGCTGTACACTCTATAGAGCTTTTAGGGTTTAGTCAAATCTAAACTGTGGGGGAAACCCTAATAGCCCTTTGAGGGAGGTAGGGCTATTTGAGAAACAATTAAATTGAGTTCTTTGAAATACCTCTTATGTTAAAGAACTTCAGGGCACCAACCCCTAAAGGATTCCACAATAACCGTATCATCAGAATAAAGGTATGATATTACAATACTATCTCTCTTTAGTCTTAGTTGTGGTTAAATTCCAGATAATTCCCGCCTCCAAAGAAACAGCATGTGGCTGGATCTACCTGTACACTGTGTTTTACTGATTTCTTTTTAAACGTTACTAAAAATACACTGAAGCCTGGCACTTCCTATACAGAGTTCATACTCATCATAATAAATGTCAAACTACAAATGGCATGGTCTTCAACCCAAGTATAATTAATTTAATTCATTATATTTCGACAGTAACCACAGCATAACCCATACAGAACCCATCTACACACACTGAACATTTACTAAGACACATTGTGCCACTGCCATAAATTACACCACTCGGAGATCAGTTGCTATGGGTATCACCCGCACAAGAGATCGGTTACCATGGCAACATCCACCACAGTTACTATGGAGACGTCTACTGTGCCAATGTCTCCCCTGTCACTTGTGGCACTGGCTCGAAAACTTCCACAGGCAACTGACTCAACCTAGACAAACACGCCTGAAAGACGCACAACAAAACGCATTCACACACACTCACAGATACCACTGGTCTTGTGGCGGTTTGCACCAGCACACAAACACCCAGAGAGAGACGCCGGGGCTGAACCAGAGCAAGGCCGAGAGAAAGAAAAGCATGAAAAATTAAATGGAACTAAATGGACTGCTGCCTCTGAATCGGTTTATTTATAGAGCCTGTTAAAACTGCAGCAACCGAAACTAGGAGCCTCTATCTACACATATTCACCTTCGTTTTTGGCCTCAAATCCAGTTAAGTTGCAGTATACAAATATATTTCACGAAATGGTTCTAATGAAAATGGAATATGTGATGAATATGTGAAGTTGACCTGATCCACAGCTCCTAGTCAGACACTCAACCACATTGACCCGGACTGACTTCAATACGATGACTTGAATATACTGACTTACACAGGAATTAACCAGCAATAAGGCTAAACAGAAACTCTGTAAAAAAAAATATATATAATAATATATACAACTCTTATGAAAAAAATGTAAGCACTTTCTGAAAGTGCTTCAATAGTAGAATGTATCATGACCGGCCACCTGGGGTTGAGTCGTGGAAGGAGAGGATGAGGTTTAAGAGGAGAGAGGATGAGGTTTAAGAGGAGAGAGGATGAGGTCACAGAGGAGAGAGGAAGAGGTCACAGAGGAGAGAGGAAGAGGTTTAAGAGGAGAGAGGAGGAGGTCACAGAGAAGAGTGGAGGATGGTTGACGGTGGTGATGGAGTCTGCTGACAATCTTCCACACGGCAAGTCTGAGAAACAACTTAAAGCAGTTGGCCTTCTCTTCATTTAAAATGGTTAGGTTTCGTTATGTTTTACACATGCTACATCTGTTCAGGCTTCTTGTCGTCAATTTGCAGTGTAATTACAGACACAGAGAGGGAGGGAGGCAGGGCTAGAGTGAGAGAGAGAGAGAGAGAGAGAGGGGGGGGGGGGGAGAGAGAGGGAGAGAGGGGGAGAGAGAGGGAGAGAGGGGGAGAGAGAGGGAGAGAGGGGGAGAGAGAGAGAGAGAGAGGGAGAGAGAGGGAAGAGATGAACACTGGAATCACTAATATGAGTGAGTGTATAATCACAGTAGGTCTCTACCACTTCATCTTGCCCTCTATAATTCTCCTTCTGTTCTTCAATCTCATTCTGCCTCCCCCCTTTCTCTCTCGCCCCCCTCTCTTTCAACCAACCCAGTCATTTTCTCACTCTCCCCTTTGGACCACGTCAACAGATCTCTGAACCACTGAGTCCTCCCTAACCGTTTTCCCTGCTGCCTGAACCCCCTGCTGAGTGTTTCCAGAGCAACACAGCTTCTCTGGTGTTTCGGAGAGCATCGACGGGCAGAATCATATTTTCAACACGTTGGCTACTACAGTAACATTTGTCAAGAACACCTGTTGCTGTGTAATTTGTTTTTCCGACACGTCTTTCACATTTCCTTGGAAGGAGTATCTGTTTAAAGTCCAGGAAACAGAAGAACCAAACCTGTCAACAAATGCTGTTCTTCCAGTCTTCTTCCATTCACCTAGCCTCATTAATGTAAAGAGCCAACCAATTTGGTGTGGTATTGGATATCTGAGCAAGGTATTCGGGCCAATCGGCATTAGGGACATTACCTGGTGAGTTCCTCTTTGATCTTCATTGGCTCATGGGGGTAGAATTTGACCCGGAAGCACATTGTGTAGGGCTGCTGAGCTGTGAAACACACAGTCACAAAGAAGGAGCGTGAGGGAAGAGAGAAAGAGTGAAAGAGAAAAGAGATTACAGACACAGTGTAACTATTTCTGATCATTCATTTGTTAATGATCATGAATGTAATTATTCACACAGAAGAGCTGTTGAATCACTAGAGATGACTAAAACTCTCTGACACATTATGCTTGCACGCACACACACACACACAGAAATACTGCATGCATATTCACACACACACACAAGCTTGCACTAATTAGTAAAAGATGAACCACAGTTAGCATTTATAACGCCATGGTTCTGATCTGCAAGCGTATCCCTCTCTTCTGGAGATCAAATAGCACAGATATATAGACACCAAAACACGCGTGCACGCACACACACACAGAACATTCACTTAGAACATGTACTCAGTTTTGTGAGCTACGCCCTTGGAGGGTAACCGTATCTGTTTGCTTTATACTGGAAGTCATATGAAGTGATGTTTCATAATAAAAGCCCAAGTAGGAGAAAGACATACTGGATGGAAGAGTACACTCACGCATCCCAAATGACAGCCTACTTAGTACACTACTTTCCACCAGCTCCAGCACAGGTGGGATAAGGGTGCCATTTCTGACACACACCATAGGTTGAGAGACAGGAAGTAATTACTGAGTTGACTGATGCTCCCATGCACACAGCAGAATTCTCACTGGCATTATCTGAAGCAGGAATGAAAAACAGCCCAAGGCTAAATAATAAATATAAGGGAATATGAAATCCTAAAATCCTAAATATGTAGAGCTGCTTATTCCTGAGCCTTGGGGATTTTTTTTCTAAAGTGATTTTTAAGGACCCTAATTCCCGGCGCACACACACGCACACGCACGCGCACACGCAGAACACACGGACACATGTACACAACCGAGACGAGCCTAAGAGGAGAACAAACCCAGACGCTGGGATGTGGGACTGTCAGTTCAGCTCAGATATATCAAAGCCCACCCTCCATCTTTCCTTCCTATCTTCTACAGCACTCCCATGTTCTGTCTGCTCTCTACATCACCCTACACCCTACTCTACATCACCCTACACCCTACTCTACATCACCCTACACCCTACTCTACATCACCCTACACCCTACTCTACATCACCCTACACCCTACTCTACATCACCCTACACCCTACTCTACATCACCCTATCTTTAACTCCACTCTCTCTCTCTGTCTCCCCTCATTCTCTCCCTCTCTATCTTTAACTCCACTCTCTCTCTCTGTCTCCCCTCATTCTCTCCCTCTCTATCTTTAACTCCCTCTCTCTCTCTCTGTCTCCCCTCATTCTCTCCCTCTCTATCTTTAACTCCCTCTCTCTCTCTCTGTCTCCCCTCGTTCCCTCCCTCTCTATCTTTAACTCCATCTAAGCTCTCCCTCATGTCTTTACTTTCTCATTTAAACTGATCCCCCTATCTGTCACTGTCTATCTCTCCATCTGGCGCTGCCCTCCCTCCCTCCCTCCGTCTTTCTTTCTCTTCAACTGAACATGTTCTAGAAACTGAGCCAATGAGTAATAGTTTCTTAATTATTTCATGACCTGGCGGAAAGGTTTAGAGAGAGGAGAAGAGAACAAGAGAGAGGAAAAGAGTTGGATTTCATGGTGTGTTTGTGTACAAAGGTAACTTTACTACCGATATGCCCCGTCAGTTCAGAACCCACAACACATAACCAGCACCAAACCGTTTTGAATAAAACACTCTAAATCCACACAGCATGGACACATAGATTAGCTTTCACCCCCCAAAAAAAAAATTGTCGCTTTGGTACTATTATCAATAGTAAGGGTGTTTTTTCAAAACTCCAAACTGACATTAAATCTTGCTTTCAAAACAATTGATTTTGGTTTAATTTAGTTTGTAAACATCTTTCGCTGCAAGATCAGTGATTCAACCACTAAGTTTTGGGTTAAATACAACAAATACATTGGTTCTGTCATCAAAACACAACAGTCCAATTCTCTCAGTTAAGTCATTGTAACAATCTGTTAGTCCAAGACCAAACAACGTAAGTGTTTCACAATGACTTTGCTAAAGTTTTGTTTCACAATCCTCTCCAAGGTGCGGTTATCCCTATTGCTTGTACACTTTTTTTCTACCACATCTTTTCCTACCCTTCGCCTATCTATTAAGGTGCTTGGACACAGAGCTCTGTGAACAGCCAGCCTCTTTAGCTATGACCTTTTGTGTCTTGCCCTCCTTGTGCAAGGTGTCAATGGTCGTCTTTTGGACAGCTGTCAAGTCAGCAGTCTTCCCCATGATTGTGTTTCCTACAGAATTAGACTGAGAGTCCATTTAAAGGCCTTTGCAGGTGTTTTGAGTTAATTAGCTGATTAGAGTGTGGCACCAGGTGTCTTCAATATTGAACCTATTCACAATATTCTAATTTTCTGAGATACTGAATTTGGGGTTTTCATTAGTTGTCAGTTATAATCATCCCAATTAAAAGAAATAAACACTTGAAATATATCAGCCCGTGTGGAATGAATGTATACATTATACAAGTTGCACTTTTTGAATGGAAATACTGAAATAAATCAACTTTTTGCTGATATTCTAATTTTATGGCCAGCACCTGTACAACCAACCGTCAGAGCTGGGTTTCAGTGCTTTTGGGATGTTCCCCGTCCTCTAGTTTCCCTGTTGTAGGGGGCGACCTAAGACCTCTTTCCCTATTTTAGAAGGGAGGCAATGTCCCGAGTGTCACATGGGCACACATTCAAACACTGTGGCCACATCAGAAAGAGAGAACAGAAGGAACACTTACACTTCATCTGCTTCACTATGGGTTTACTGGGCTCCAGCCAGTGCTAAGAGAAAGAGAGAGAGAGAGAGAGAGGGGGGAGAGAGAGAGAGGGGGGAGAGAAATGGAGAGAGAGAGAGAGAGGGAGGGACAGAGAGACAGAGAGAGGGAGAGATGTATCAATTTATTAAAGGTGGATTAAAAATATGAGTGTGTATTCAGGTGTATGAGGGTGTATTCAGGTGTATGAGTGTGTATTCAGGTGTATGAGGGTGTATTCAGGTGTATGAGTGTGTATTCTGTGTATGAGTGTGTATTCTGTGTATGAGTGTGTATTAATGTGTACGAGTGTGTATTAATGTGTACGAGTGTGTATTAATGTGTACGAGTGTGTATTCAGTCTACGAGTGTGTATTCAGGTGTACGAGTGTGTATTCAGTGTACGAGTGTGTATTCAGTGTACGAGTGTGTATTCAGTGTACGAGTGAATATTCAGGTGTACGAGTGGGTATTTAGGTGTACGAGTGGGTATTCAGGTGTACGAGTATGTATTCAGGTGTACGAGTGTGTATTCAGTGTACGAGTGTGTATTCAGTGTACGAGTGTGTATTAATCAATAATAATTAATGTGTTGAAGTGTCATCAAGGTGTTGTAGGGGACCATTGTAACAGTCCTACTTTATGGTGCAATGGGTTTTTACTGTAGGGTAGTGAGTCGTCATCACTGAACGTCTGCTCTTGTGTGCATTTGTGTCTGAAAAATATAAATATCCTGGTGTAAAGAGGCTTAAATAATTTACTGCTCCGATGCCGAAAGATGTTCCGTCTTAGCGTTGAGACATCCTGTTCATGTACACAACAAGGAACACCGGAAAACTGCTGCCATGGCAACCCTCAACCAAAACAGAATGAGCCGACACAAGTTTGAATAGTTTTAGACAGAACCATAAATGTCTCTAGTCATTAGGTGAGTGTGTTTTGCATAGCCCTGAGTGGACTGGCTGAGTGGAGACACATAAAGAACAAACAAAATGTCAAAAATTTTAAACTTCTGTAAAGTCTTCTCTCATGGATGTGTTATTTGGTACTTAAATAGTTTAGTTGTGTGATTTCATATCCTGACATTTGCTTTTTCTAAACAGCCATTGCAAATGTCAGCTGACTTTAGCCCCAACTGGCTAATAATCAATGGAGGTACTGTGCAAATGTATTTTTTGTAATGGTCACTAGTTTTCTCTGTGTCCCGATTTTTCCTCTTGGCATGTAGTGTATAGTGCAGATTTTGTAAAATATTTTGTCATAACTTGACATTGAGTACCATGCAATACGAAATATCGTAATAATGTCTCAAGCCTGTAACAGAACTCTCCAAACCAACTATTGTACACTAAGATCAGATCTTCCAAATCAAAATTTGCCACTTTTATGGGTTGTTATAAAATGCTTAAATGCCTTAACGGATTCTGCTTTAATGAGCAGGGTTGGCTACAGCAGAAGACACATCTTCAGATTGTGAATAATAATAAAAACCAGAGGTCCATAAACGCACGTGGACCTGAGCAACCCACCCAGCAGTACAGGAGTTATATGTTGTTTCCATTTATGTGAGCATACAAACCCTCTGCTTCTCCAGGTCCACATATCTGATGCCAAAGTAGTCTTTCTCCAGGAGGCTGTAATGGTTACACACATGGTCCAGGAGGAACTGGCCGCGGGTTTCTCTCTGCGGGGACCAAACAGAACCCTCTGTTATCAGGAATACAGTACGCCCACCATGCAACTGCAGTATATTCTCTACACGGCAGAAAAGGGCTGTTCAGCGCCAGTCAAGAATGGCTGAGGCACTTCTGTACACTTTCTTTGACCAGGAAGTAAAACTCATCCGGTGTCCCAGGGCTGAATCAGTCTCATATGAGAAAAACGGGAGGAAAACTCAAAGTGTTCCAGGATCACCAGGATCTTACTGAGATAGATATGAGAGAGAACACTTATAATCAGGGGAGAACTGGCTAATTTACAAAATTGTTCTCACCAGATATGTATAGCAGGTATGAAGACAGAAACAAACCAGTTAAATCGTACACTTATTTATCTGTTTCAGTGTGATACTGACGTTTCTCTGTTTCAGTGTGATACTGACGTTTCTCTGTTTCAGTGTGATACTGACGTTTCTCTGTTTCAGTGTGATACTGACGTTTCTCTGTTTCAGTGTGATACTGACGTTTCTCTGTTTCAGTGTGATACTGACGTTTCTCTGTTTCAGTGTGATACTGACGTTTCTCTGTTTCAGTGTGATACTGACGTTTCTCTGTTTCAGTGTGATACTGACGTTTCTCTGTTACAGTGTGATACTGACGTTTCTCTGTTTCAGTGTGATACTGACGTTTCTCTGTTTCAGTGTGATACTGACGTTTCTCTGTTACAGTGTGATACTGACGTTTCTCTGTTTTAGTGTTATACTTACGTTTCTCTGTTTCAGTGACATTTTGTCCCCACAAGATAATAAAAACAAGCACACACACACACACACACAGCCCTAGCAAAAATAATAGATACACACTAAATCACTACAACACACATACAATCTAATTTCCGCCATAAAAAAGCATCCACTTGCTCTGCTGACTTCTAAATAAAGCTGTCAGTCGTGGCTGTCCTGCTGTGACCTGTCAGTGTCTGAGGTGTTCTGGTTCTGGTCAGTCCATCATAAATGGATAGGCATCCCTGGTGGTCCTTCACCACAAGCTCCTCCTCGTTCCGACGAAGGGCAACGGGCACCCGTCTAATCAGTCGGAGCAGATCCAGCCGGTAAATCGGGTGATCGTCCTCGCTGTTATTACAGACATTTTGCATCTACTGAACAAGGCTGTCCACGGCCCCCTAACCCCTCGGAAAAGAGGCCCGTGCCGAAGCGGTCAGCCCCAACAGCTGTTGCTGGACTGTCAATCAAGTGCGTATCCGTCTCTGGTCCATCCTGTTGCCGTTTGACTCAGTGGTCCCTGCAGAGTGCCTTCTGTCTCCTCCGGTCAAAGGCACAGCGAGCATGAATCACACTGTCATATCACACGCACAGTATCTCATACAAACACCACCTTCTAGAGAGCAGAGACGGGATGGATAAAGAAAGAGACAGAGAGAGAGAGAGAGAGGAGGGGAGAGAAAGTGAGAGTACGAGGGAGAGAGTGGAAGGAAAGAGAGCAGAAAGAGAGGGAGCAGAAAGTCCATATCATGTCCAACAAGAGGTGTATGCATATTTCAAAGGGCTTAACATTAAATATTAACCCCGTCAGCCCGTCTCTACATGACCTATCTTAATGAAAACGAAGTGCTCTCCCCGCTACAGATCCAGCGTTACACATCCGGACGGCAGCTGGCGTGAGTTGAGCCGGAGCAAAGTGCCCTGCAGAGTGTATGGGTGTATGTCGGGGTGTTACGAGGGGTCTTTGATTGTGCGTGTTCCACTGGAGGAAACGCTCCTCTGAGATGGCGAGATGGGACACTTCCTCTACAAACCAGACTACCGAGAGATTTCCACTCAGAAATACAAGACCAAAATGTATCCCGGGTGGCGTGGGTTAATGAACACAAAGTGCTACGAGGTGTATGAAGAAACAATTACAGATAAAAAACCACATGCTCATCGTGTACTCACAACTTAAATCCACCAGTGCAAATGCCAATGTATGTCCATCGATGTGGTATTGCTGTATCATATGTGATGTGTGAATTTCCCCAAGCCATGCAAAATGACAGTCTACAATTCCCGGTTGTAAGCAAAGCTCCCACGAATCTGTGAAAATTAGTACCACCCCCGTCCTCCGCTTTCACCTGTCTTCCAGGGTGGGGACGAGTGTTCCTATCAGGCTGTAGTCTTCACAAAGCACCAGAAAAAGAGTCAGCCTGGCTGTCTTCCAATGTTGTGGCCAATAGAAACATTGTTCAGTCCAATGGCTCTGTTGAACGAGGACAACCACATCTATCAGCCAGCAGTGTGATCAAGCAACAGGCCAAAACACTAAGGCCACAGTGATTGCTACAAATGATGACTCCATTCACCTTCAGATCAGAAAGCAATCACTCAACCAATAACGTCATGGGTTGAACTCTCCAGGCGCCAAATTTCAGAAATACTGGCGCAGGGCACAGTTATGTCTGAAACACATTCAGTCAATCATAAAGTTCAACATCACTGTGCTCCTAGGAATCCACTGGATGTAGTCATTAGTAGCCTAACAGTTTCGTCGTGACCGCTGGTTTTGTAAGATCACATATTCCCTAGGTGACTTCTGATCTCAAAGATCAAGGGATGGAGTAGCGCATGAAAACAAACAACCACACGTTTCAACCCAGATTTCCTGCTTTGATATGCCAGGTCACACTTCTACCTCACACAGTTGCGGAGGCGTTTTTTTCCCCCAGCAGATTCTTTAGAGTGCAGCGATCGCTGTGGTACAGGAAGTCTCGGTCAAAGAAACTGACAGAGCTACAGTGTGTACATCAGAAGTGATTGTGTCAAACGGACAGAGCACCAATCTCTGGCGGAGAGGTGATGCTAAAATAAATCCCCTATTTCACGCAAGATATTAGCGTGTTTTAACCTTCCACAAATCTTCCACCAGATATCATTCGTAGCTAATCAACATTGCTTTCAGTACCCCCCCCCCTCCCCCATTTAGATTGTCAATGGTGCACCATTAAATACTTATTTCAGTCCAAGCACAGTGGGTGTCGTCAAGTCCCAGCATCTGTAAAACATCAGAAAAGTCTCCCTAAGTTCCAGCCTGCCAAGACTCTAGTTCCCAGACTCTCAGACAGGGGTGAAGTATAGGCAGATCTCCCCCCTCCGAAACAGGCAGACACTTAGACCAGGGAGCCTGTGCCCCAGTTAGACGGACTGGCTGATAATTAATATGCAAGCCAGCTCAATTATAACTGGTCTTTATCTCCGTTAACGGAATTTATTTCACTACAAGCCACCCCTAATTGGCTGCATGAACACACTGAGACAAGAAAGCCGTTAATGCCTGAGCTCCAGACGCACAAGACAATCCTATCTGCACAGACAGGACAGGAGGATGACAGGGCAGAAGGAGATAGGGGTGGAGAGAGAGACAGGCGAGAGTGTGGATTATTTGGCTGAGCTGTAAGCTGGGGTTAAACTGGGCCATGTCCTATTGGGTCTAAGACCCAGCACCTATGAGAGCAAGGCAGAGTCGGAGATCCGGCAGAATCAGAGATCCGGCACCTTTGGTTATGCAAATGTTGAATTATGTAATGAGAAATGTACTGTGTGTATCCGTGATGTAACTTTCCAGCTGCACAGATAAACGCTGAAATGCAGGAGTGAAGCAACACGCAATTATTATTGGAATAATAGAAAATAGACTTGCTCAAAACACTAGGAATTAACCAATGGATCAAGGTCATTTTCAGGAAGGGAAAAAGTGGTAGTCTATAAGTTTGCACCCATATTGTAAAAGTGAAATGCGATTTTCACTACATTACCAGGGCTTGACTGTATATTCCAGGGCAAGTACACCATTAGTTTTGCCTGTCAATCAATCACAGTGGGTGGGGGTACCAGGGGAGGGGGTGGGATGTTTGTGAGTCACATAGCTGGCAGGGTTACAGACCTGTCAATCAATCACTGTGGGTGGTACTTCAATTCAATGCGGAAGATTAGTAATCTACGGCCTTGAATTCAATCAGAAAAGCCCTATTTTACTGTGATTCATTGTGAGGGAAATAACTAGGAAATGTGTTTGTGTTCTGGTAAGAAACACTGGTTGCATTTAAGAAACAGCCTTTTTAAATGCAACCATTTTCTGGGGGAGGATCCCCCTGTCAAGCGTCTATATCTCTGAATGTGTGCGCTATTTCAGTATTTCCAGTAAACTGAGAGTTCATCAACCTATCCCTACACCCATGTCCACTAAACAGATCAGTCAGGTTGGAACGAAAGAACTGGTCAATGATCTGATCCTGGGGTGTGTGGAAACGCCAGGGGTAAACTGTCACGGAGAAAAACGACGGACTATTTTATTACATTCAAAGGGTTTGTTTCTCATCCGAGCGAGGAGTACCAGAGGAGTACCAGGGGATAATGGGGATCTGAGCCCAGCATTGGGAGCTGTCACAAGACAATATTTGACATTGTTTTTCCTCAAGCTTAATCCCTCACATCCCAGTGCACACCATCATCCTGTATGACCTTGTCCCAGAGGGAGGAGACAAACCAATCCCCTCCTCTCTCTCCAAACACACGTGTTCTTCACACACGCACACACACACACTGCCGGAAGGGACAGCAAATATAGTACATTAGGTGTATGTGATCCACAACCAATATATTATAACTAGCTTTTCATCACCATGGTTATCTGACATGTCACGGCAACCCTTCAGCAAATGGGATTGGCAGGGGAGAGGAAGGGGGAGGTGTGTGGAGGCAGAGTTAGTCCTATCTTTAACCCCTTGGGATGGTGAAACACAAATGTTAAATTTCACACACACACACGCGCGCACACGTGAACATACATCCCCAACACAGCTCACTGTGTACCGATTCTTCCACTGCCAGACTCACTGGTCTTAACCACGTCTCCTCTTCCTCCACTGCCAGACTCACTAGTCTTAACCAGTTCTCCTCTTCCTCCACTGCCAGACTCACTGGTCTTAACCAGTTCTCCTCTTATTCCACTGCCAGACTCACTGGTCTTAACCAGTTCTCCTCTTATTCCACTGCCAGACTCACTGGTCTTAACCAGTTCTCCTCTTATTCCACTGCCAGACTCACTGGTCTTAACCAGTTCTCCTCTTATTCCACTGCCAGACTCACTGGTCTTAACCAGTTCTCCTCTTATTCCACTGCCAGACTCACTGGTCTTAACCAGTTCTCCTCTTATTCCACTGCCAGACTCACTGGTCTTAACCAGTTCTCCTCTTCCTCCACTTTACCACAGGGACATCAAAATACGAATGCTCATATATTACTGTAAACACGGCCAAGTGCTTGTATATTGTGATATTTACGGCCTTGTTCTTATTTGGTATATTTGTCCATGTGCTTGTAAACTGCAACATTACTGACAAAAGGGGTGAATTACAAATACAGCCACATTTCAGGCTGCCTTAGAGTTTTGTCACAGTGATTATATCGTTTTGATGCCAAGATTCTCAATAAAGTCTGTTGCAAAAGAGTATGAGAAGCAGTCAGAGACAGTATACTACACACTATGGGTCCACAAGTACATTATGTTGGGACTTCACAACCCACTCTGGACCTGACGCCACACACACGCCACCATGGGGTAGATACTATTGTTTTAGGTTTATTTTTAGACATTTACGATTTATTGGGTAGATGAGTGGGGCCAGCAAGCGGACAGAGTTTATGCTGAAATGGACCGGACTCAAACCCACATGGCTGTGCTTAATGTGCGACGTAGCCAGCTAAATTAGGCCACGGGCACACGGATCGCATCGATACCTAGCTGCACCGTTCCATAATTGAGCCAATCCCAATAGAAATAACCCAGAAGCATGGACAGTGTGATTCTGCCAGTGACGCGGGAAACAAGCCCAGATGTCTAACACAATCATAATGACAGACATGCTGTTTAAATGGGTTGGAAAAAGAGGTTGGACACCAGGCATTTGAGCTTTCCTCAAAGTCTGCCTCATCGTAGATTAATGAGAGATTGTCACTGATCTACCAAGACTATCATTTATAACCAGGGGTTAAATTGGGTAGGTGCCAGCAGGAGCTGAGCTCTAGCACATGTGGTTGTAATGAGACCTGGGGGGAGTTGAGATCCCATACTTCCACTGGCCAGTAGTTAAACATTTTAGATGCAACAGGAGATTAGAACGTAGGGCTCCCCCCACTTCCTAAATCCCAATTTCAGTTAATAAACATGATGCCATTGTTTTGGCTCACCCTAAATATATTACTATGGCAATTATAGCTCAACTGACTACAATAGTTCAGCCGCGCAAATGTTTACCTAAAACTCAACAACCTCACACCATGAAATAACGCCACTGATATATATCATAATTATTATCATATTATATATAACCTAACAACTGGTCTGTGGGTAAATTCATGTCATCTACCCAGCTTGGTGGTCATTTCTATCTTTAAAACTAGAAAGCCTGGGTATCACAGTAACATTTACTTAGCTAGATAACGTCATGTATCCCTCGGCTCCGTTCTCTCTCCATTCTCTAACAGAGATGAGCTGACATTCACCTTTCATACTGATGGTAAAGGAATGATTATTCTAATATATATTATTTATTTAAATAGTTTTGGTTTGTATTAATTGTTTTTGTTGATCATTCCTTATAAGAAAGCATATTTATTTAAATCAAGGGAAAAATAAACCTTCCTGAATCTTGTCACCGTTGACAGTTGACTGATTATAGTTGACTAAATATGCAAAGAATAAAAGTTACGCAAATGTTCCTTCTTGAAAAATTTTATATTTCTTCTCTTCCAAAAATATTGGAATGGGAACTGGGATTTGATAAGAACTGGATTTGATAAGTGGAATCGGAATCAATGAAATTGAAATGATACCCAACCCTATCCACAACCTGGTACTAGTAAAAAGTAAAATGCTAGTAAACTGTAAGCCTACTTGAAGGACTCACTGTTGCCCCCTACTGGCATGTTTTCAAGTCAATCCCCGACATTCTTGGGACTTGGCGTGACCTGGCTGTATCTTCAGCCACAACAAAACCATTACCGGAGAACGAGTCAAAGCTTTTTCACTGTCACTCACACAGTGTTCAATCTCTATGACCCTGAAAAGATAAAGTTCCATTCCTCTCTGTTCCTGTAATACAACACTATAACTCCAGCACGCACACACACACACAAAACACACACACCTAAGACATGTACATTGACCCGTTGTCTGACGGTGAACCCTTGCCAGCGACTGGGTATCCATTCCGGATGAGATAGAGGATAATTGGGTTGAAAGCCCCATAAGTGCCCTGGGGAACTTCTCAGAACATGTGTGCTTGTGCCCGCATGTATTCAACCGGAGGTTTGTTCAACCCATTTGTTTATTACATCAGGGTATACAAAGGACATGGGCAGTTACCTATGGGCATGAGCACATACAATCTCTGCATCTTTATTCCAAATCTAAACACTCTGCTTTCTCACTGACTCCCAATTACTTGGTGAGGTCTGAGGATTTCGTTCCACTTTAGTCATCTTTGAAAATACATCAAAGGAGCACAGAGGAGGAGGATAAGAATAGAAAATGTGGCTATTTTTAAACACACTAAATAATGCCTACTAACTGAACACTAGCGCCAACTCACTCACTCAGACACACACGCCCATCACTCCGTCTTTCACAGTCTGCCACCTTGAATTACACACCATCAACACTGACCGTTGAAACATGCTGTTTGTTTGCTCATATCTGTTTCTTCAACACAAATGTATCCGGAAATGTTTTTATAAGGTGATGTTATAATGGATGGAAATGTATCCATCTGGAGGAAACGAAGGATTTCAAGGGTATTGAAGTGGATGTCACAACGCTATGAAGACACACAGTTATGTAGACACACGCACTGTTATGTAGACACACGCACAGTTATGTAGACGCGTCACGTGTAAAAAGTCACACACAAATCCACTCAAACCCACACACCACATCACACAGTGCAGGATATCAGTGACATCTGAGTAATGTTGGCCTCATGAAGGACAATGATCAACTTTAATTATACATGGGCTATCTAAGAAGGGACTGAGAAGGGGGGGGGTGGGACAGAGAGATGGAGATAGAGAGAAGAGAGAGGAGGAAGTACAGAGAGATGGTGACAGAGAAGAGAGAGAAATGGAAATAGAGGGCACGATGATAGAAGACAATGGAAAGACAGACAGTCCATCAAAATGCTCTCGATATATGAGAACTCCAGCTTGTTGAGGTGTTTAGTTCCATGCCTTTAATGCAAACTGACCAAGGATTCATTGGGTACCTCTTTATAAGGTCTAGGATAGAACAGGTACTTGTCGGACAGTTTTGAACAGGAACACAGGAGGTTAAAGGTTAGCCTTAAGACATGAATAACAGTCAAACTCAGCTGCCCTGGTACAGTGGTGTCACTCCAGGCTTCGAGCACATACACATCTGCCTGTTAGAGACCACCAGGGTTCAAAACCGGTGTCCACCCTTCACTTCTAGATGGACATGTACACATTACAGGATGTGGAAGGATGGTGTATTTACCAGGGAAAGTGTATTTACCAGGTTTAAGGCTATTGTTTTTCTGGCAGTGATCGGCCAGTGAAAATCAGTGCCAAATGCGACAGTGAAAATGACCACGTTTCCCCAGCAGATAGGCAATACGGGCACATTTGCAACAAGCATGGAATATACCGCCCTCAGGCTAGCAAGCCTCTCTGGCTACCCAAACAGATTGGTCTGGCCAAATACTCAGGCACAGCCACAAAGGTTTTTCCACACAATGAAGACTGAAGTGACCGTAAAGCAGCGGGAAGGTTTCAGACTGACGGCCTTTCTCATTTTCCATCCCTCCGTGTGGGAGGTGGGTGGAGGTCAGGGGATATTGATTGTTTTCGGGGGCCGGTCTCCCTTAGCAGGCTCGGGTTTACATCTAGACTGAGGACATGACCACCCCAGAGAGCTGTCAATCAAGGGCGGGACTACACGGCATTTCCAGCCAGTAGGAATGACTGGATGCCTAAGCCGTTCTACTTGAGCTGTCTCAAATTTTGGCAAGGTGTTATTTCTCTCACTCACTATATAAGGACATAACAGAGAGGATAGGTGATCCAGACCTGATATTGAAGTAATCCACCATTTGAATGATGTCAACTGTGTAGGACATTCAAATTCAGTGGTTGAATCCAGTTGGTGACCCTGATGGTCATTGGCTGATTCCTCCTGGTTAACCAGTTGGTAATTGGCTGATTTCTCCTGGTGACCTGGATGGTCATTAGCTGATTCCTCCTGGTTACCCGGTTGGTCACCAGCAGATTCTTCCTGGTGACCCAGTTGGTCCTTGGTTGAGTGCTCCTGGTGGCCAGGTTGGTCATTGGCTAATTCCTCCTGGTTACCCGGTTGGTCACTGGCTGATTCCTCTTGGTTACCCAGTTGGTCTTTGGTTGAGAGCTCCTGGTGACCACGTTGGTCACTGGCCAAGGAATTTTACTGACATTGACTGTTTTAATATGGAGAAGAAAGCACCGCTGCTGTAACAGAACAACCACCACACCATTACCTTTTGACCTGTATCTTACATCTATGGGTTCTGGTGCCCTGAATATGAAGAAAATGCAGGAAAAAAAGCCTTCTAACAGTAAAAACAATTGTGTTGTCGGAACAGAACAAACTCAGCAGAAGTTCATGAAATATGCAGAAGAATCACCCTGGAACAGAAACCCATTAAGGCACAAGGGCTAAGAAATGCATTCAGCTACAACATAGATATTTTCTCCTGACTTTGCTCGTTCACATAGACACATGCTTCCATGCTCACTCACTCACCCTCTCTCTTTACACACACACTCACTCAAAGCACTTACGAGTGGTCATAAATCATTGATAAGGCTGATGTACCTGAACACTGAGTGGCTTAGTTTGACATGGTCGGGTTGATGGGCGTGAGTGTGGTCAAACGTTAACAACGTTTTAACGACAGATCATTATAAACCTCGCTCTGATGACGTCTGCTTTATCACACACTCACACACAGTGCCTGATGTTAGATACATTATTAAAGACAGCCATCAACACACATTATTTCTCTCTCTCTCTCTCACACACACACACACACACACAGGTAGGGATTAAACTTATTCTTTGTCATTTTAGGCTGATAATGATTCAACACCACCTTTGAGGTGACATCTTATGGTGTAGATCAGTAGGGCATTGAAAACTTCAGACTAACTTTATTTATTGTATACTTACGGGAAACCGGTATTCACTGTCTCTAAAGCCTTTCAGTGGACACATTCACAGTATTGATCACAAAATAATTTGGAATTATTCACCAATGGGTGGTTTTTATTATTATTATACAATAATTCACTCCTAACCATTTGTCATAAGGTATTTCAGAAATTATCTCTCTCGCATTCTAGGTAGATTAATTCAGGTGGGGGGGGGGGGGGGGGAAGATTAATCCCAACTAGAAAAAAATAACCGCTAACCATGTGCTTGTTGTCACCTATTAAAAATATTCGATATATAACCACAAACAAACAGCTTTTCTCATGTAGCCAGTCCGTATAAATAAGAATAACACAATCCTATACACCGAGTATGAAGGTTATTTTCAATCAGCCTCCGACGCAATTATGCCAGGCGTCATTACAATCACAATAAAGATCATTGCTTGCGGGCTGCGCGAGGACAGTCGCCCTTACCTGGATGCTACACGAGATCTCGGAGTCATCCAATAACCGAATCGTGACCTGGATCTCTTGATCCAAAGAGCAAATGCTTGGATTACGAAACCGAAGCATTTTCATTCTTCTGTCCTTATTTTCCTGATCCGCATATCAAACAAACGCCTTTGCTGGCAGTGACGCGTTCAGCGTACGGAATAGATGCACAGGCGAGGTGGGGAGAGGCTGCATCTGCCGCCTGCAAGAAGAGACTGATCGTAGCTTCTCTCTCCCCCTCTCTCTCTCCACCTCTCTCTCTCCCCCCCTCTCTCTCTCCTTTATCAATACTCTCTCTTTTGGCTCTGGTTTTGTCCTATAAAATGTATAAAATAGTGCATCACGAGATCACTACATGGAGGTGACATCTCAATAAGTATTAACAAAAATACTGATCAATACTTAACCCCAATTTACATTGCATGCTCTTATAGACCCTGCAGCTGCAATGAACATGCACATGACCCGTGACATGGTATGTCGCTATCGGTTCAAATAAGGGGTGAGACAAGTTCGAAGATCCAGCAATGGTTCAAACATCAGGCTAATAACCAACAGTTTTTAACTGGATTGAATTTAAATCATTTTATATGTTTTGGAAATATAGTTAGATTGCCATCCTCAAATATATTTATTTGCTTAATTAAAAATGTCTAAATTATTTACTTGCTCTATGTAATGCGCTCTTCTGACTGATAACAGCTCAATGTCTCCTCGCTGTGTAGTCACGTGGGTAATGTCAACCAGACTATGATGCGTCTCAGTCAGGCCAATTTGGTTTTTAAACCGTGCACTGTCGCTTTAACCAGAAAGCGGCAGCCATACTTCTAGCCTAGTACGTAGTTAAGCTCAACACCAAAACAACCTGGAGCACTGGATTTTTATACATAAATTATCTTTATAAAACGCATTGGAACTACTTTGGAGTGTCTGGGCTTCGTCTGGACATCAGGCCTAAGCCTTCTGACGCCCTGTGAAATGATATATGTTGTAATGGGAGTGTCTGGCTGCGGAAAGTAGGTGCTCACATTTTAATTTCCCTGTTTAGAGAGCACGTAGAGTCACGGAGGTTCTATCCCGAGACTCTTCAGACCAGTCAAAATCTACCGGAAACCTTAATTAGATCTGGTGTTTTAATTATTCCACACTGTCATTGCTACAACCACATTGGCTAAATATTATTTAATTTTTTTGGCCACAACATCGATAGGCTTTCATTTTACAGTGTGCACAATTTAGACAGATGTTTCTGCACGTGATTTTTTTTGTGGGTTTAGGGATTGCGACTGGAGAAGCACGTTATAAGAATCTTCAAAACATTAGCTTACTGTCACATCCACACATCTTCCGCTGTCTGTAATAATTTAGACAGAGCGGCCATTTACCCGCCTATGTATGGACTGCTGGCCAACGGAACCGGGGTCATAGCCGCCTGTTCACCCTTTGCTTTTATGGATTTTACAAATGTTATACTAATATTGTACTTTGTCTAGCTACACTGAACCTTCTTTTTTTTTTTTTTCTCACAGGACGACACTAGGGGCCTTCCTGTCACACAAGGTAGACATTAAATTGTGCTTAATCACTCGTTGCCGATCCGCTCAACTCTGTCTCTGATCATTAACTGAGTCTAGGGGAGAGTGGGGTAAGTTGAGCCAGTGGGTAAGTTGACCCACCCCCTGTACCTAGACAACTGTGTGCAACTTTTGCCATTTGACCATATATTCAGGAAGGACCCATAATGTCCAACTGGCAGTGATGAAGAAAGGGCGCATGGGAAAAGTGCTATGTTTTTTTATCTCACCAAAATGTTTTTGATTGTCAAAGTACATTTTTTGTCAGGTGTAATGATTGTTGAATCAAAGCAAATTCATCCAGGTCTATAAATATATATCATACATTTTGGTGAATTTCCACTGTATAAAAGTATGTGCATCGTTTTGTGAAAGATTATCCTGAAATTTCTAAGCTAGGCACTTTTTCCCAATGTGGTGGCTGTGGGGAAAGATGAGTCAAAGGCTCTGGGGTAAGTTGAACCAATGGTTCAGTTTGCCCCAGCATGATGTAAATTAAGTTTCTTGTGTATGAAAAATTATTTCAATGCAAAACTGCATACTTAATGTATTTCTTATTTTAATTATTGTTAAAAAAAGCTATCATGACACAAATATTTGTACTGTACATCTGTGGCGTGTCTCTGTCATTGCGTATGTCATAGATGCCATGAGAAATTAGCCACATTCTTTCCTAATATATAACACAGACGCAATGACAGAGACCAGTTTACCCCGGCTGCTTTTGCAACATTTGGATCTTGGGCAAAATAACTGATCTGATTGGTCAAAATTACTAGTTCAGAATGGGGCTGCCTGTGTAAATGCATTAATAAAAATGACTCCTCTTGATACAACTAATAGCCTAATCCCAAGAGGAAACAGTTCCAATGGAATTGACTTGCCCAATGATGAAGATATTTAATAAAGGTTTTTTGAGACCATGAGTGCATGCCAAAAGCTTTCCATCCCTAGAAAAATATTTCTTGGACTTTTGTAAAAAAAAAATGTAGTTTGTCATGTGATTGTATTTCTGGATATTGTGACGGTCTTTCAGCTCCTGGTTCTGCAACTCAACATTAGATTTTTGTTACGCGTGCTCTCTTGTATTTGTAGTTTTTTTTATACACAGCTGCGTGTCTAAATACATAGAGTAGAACATAATAAAATATTCCAGAATGCTGTATAATATCTGTTGATTTGCTGATTTTCTTTTTATAGTGTAGGCATAATTCTCATAAACAGCCCACCTGGCTCTTTAATGGATCGAAGGTGCCGGGGCTCAGCCCAGTGTAATCCCTGATTGTTCCTTTAGTAAAGTAATTGTACCTTTTTTTTTTTCAAATTTCCTAACAGTTTTAAAGGTAACTGTAAGCAATATAAAAACAAGTTTCAATTCTCTGAATGTTTTAATGTTTGTAGGAGGTGAAACAATGTACAATAAATCAGAGTAATTGTCCAATCTAAGGGATAGTCACCATAGTGTCAAGGTTAAAAAATAAATTTATATAATATGAAGCTCTAATACGGTAAAACGTCACATAAGATATTTTTCTGTGAAACTGGACATCAATCATATTTAAATTATTTCAAAGAAAAAGTAAAGATTTATTCCCTTCTTTTGTGATTTCAAACATTGTACTGAGGACAGAAAATATGCAAGATTGGCGAGGGAGAATGCATTATTAAATTATATTTATTCAAAAAAACTATTTGAAATTGTTTTCATGTTTTTATTTGAAGAAAAAAAAAGATTGGTCAATTTATCCCTTGACTAGGGTCAATTTACCCCTTGACTAGGGTCAATTTACCCCTTGACTAGGGTCAATTTTCCCCTTGACTAGGGTCAACTTACCCCTTGACTAGGGTCAACTTACCCCTTGACTGGGATCAACTTACTCCTTGACTAGGGCAAGTTGAGCCACATGGACACAGGACTTTATTTGAACAGTCATATTTTGAGTGCCCTTTGTCATAGGTGTATTATTGTCATTTCACCTGATAGGGGACGTCCTGAAATGTGGGTAGGTGTATACATTTTACTTATGGTTCCTTTCTCCTTGTCTAGGGAACAACTTTAGTAAAAATTGGCTCAACTTACCCCATTCTCCACTATACTCTGTCAGCTACTTAAAAAATTTGACAAAGTGACTTAAGGCAAGAAATATAGAAAATGTAGGCCGACTTAATACATATGTATTTGGAAAGTATTTGCATGTATTTAAAACTTTCATGTTTTATTGAAAGATCAAAATCTACTTTGTATTGTATAGGCTATGAACTATTAGGTCATTATTTAAGAGTATTTTGCGAGTAATTTAATATTTTTTGTATTTTGTTTAATGCTCAGTCAAAAAGTATTTGCTGGGCTCTTAGGTGGGTCTCTCCTAAGGCAGTTTTTTGTGGTATCCAGATGACCCCTACATTCTAAGTTGGAGGTTTGACTGTGCCGATAGCTGAAGCCCTATCATCAGCGATGCAACTTGATCAGCATTGGGGAGTGGGGAGGCATTGTCAGCAGGGATTTTCTGATCTTATTGCACTCTAGCAACTCCCTGCTGGTGGAAAGAGTAGTGTAGGGAAAAAATAGTTTGGAGCAGATGCATTGTAAGGTGTGCCGTGATCTTCAGCTCTCCTTAATCTTTTGTAATTGGACAGGGGCCCAGATACTTGGATTTGATTTCACAAAATTGGGTGAAGAAAGAAAAACACATAGGTAATTAAACAAACAAAGTTTTGAGTACATGTACTTGGTTTCAGAGTAGGCATTTAGACAACCTACTTCAAATATAAAAAATAGATTTGTCCAGTGTATTTGAAAATGCACAGTGAATAAGTACTTCAAGTACTTACAAATGCTAATCACACATGAACTCCTAGGTTTAGTTTGGTTAGCTCACCTGTGTCTCTGTTTTCAGCTCGGGTGGCCCCTGCACGAGGGAGATGACTTTCACCCGGTAGAAAATGTTGAGAAGATGTCTCGAGGGGAACCGCTGACAGACCAGGTGGCTAAAGCATCACTTCACATCTCCTCAGCTATCACATCCCCTCAGCTATCCCTTTGCATGTGTTTATTCTACGATGCGTTTGAGAGCCTGAGTCGGACAGTATCAACCTTCACTTAGTGTTATCAGAGCCTTTTTTTAAATGAAGGTCCATTTATGAAGCAGGGCATTTGATATAATGACTAGGTGAACTGAGGCTTGCCTCTCTTATGTAGCCAATTTGGCTGATTCATAAAGCAAGTGTTCCCAATAGAGGCGGAGAGAAAGGAACAGAGACAGCCAGTGTCACGGATGTGGGGAGATCCCTAGAGATATTTATTGTTGGCTGGATATTGCAACATTGGACTCTGATTATGTTTCAGTTTTTTTTTATTGTCCCATGTTTATTGATGATCTGGTCATCACTTAACTTTGGCCCTGATTGGATCAGTTGGTTGAGACTAGATCATCAGTGTTTATTAATGATCTGGTCATTCACTGGATAAGAGAGGCTGCAAAATTATCAAAAAATATACACGTTAAAACATTTAAATGTACACCTTCAAATCTTAAAGCAATCCTCTGATTCCTAGTATGTGTCTGATATTCTAATTCATCAGGACAGATTGCCTTGGCTGCTGAAACTGCATGACATCATCCAACGGTAAATATAGGCTACGTACACATTACCATTCATTTTCTAACGCCTGTAGTATTTTTTTTTATGCAAATACACAGGGTCTAAAAGCAATGTTTGCACACTTTTTGGTGGTTGGAATTCAGGGTTTGAAGTTCTGTATCATTTAGACACTTTAGATACATGTCAGTTTATCGGCTGGAAAAACCTCCTGACCTATTGTTTATTTGTGAATGTTCATTTAAAAATAAATCCTGTGGTTGTCTTTAGGGTAGGCATTTATGAATATTTGAAGTAGCTGCCTACAAAAATTTATTTTATGAACTTATAACCAAATTGTGTTAACTGAGTTGAAGGAAAAACTTAAATGTCTAACACAATCAGCCGTTTAAAATATGCCATGGGGTGTGATGTTATACTCTTGAGCAGAATGAGCTGACCAATCAGTGGTCTACTCTCCTTGTTTTAGGTAAATGTCCAACTACTTGGTCTGTGGTTCACGTCATGATTGAAATAGCCTACATGTTTTTGTTTTACATTACAAATTATCCACTATTAGTGATCCGAGGCAATGTTCATAGTGTTAACAGAGGAAGCTCATTATGGTAACAAAACAAGTTTATCTAATGCTACAGTTCGTAATCATATGACTTTAACATTTTGTCTGCATGTTTAATCAGGTATTAATTATATCATAAACTATTAAAACTGGTGTTTATAACTCATGTCATCATAACATATTGATTTACTAGCTTTTATCCAAAATATTCTCCCAAATGACGTAATATCCAGTGTGTGATTATGGTCCTGCCTCATCGCAGTAACTTGAAGCGCTCTTGGGACAGTTGATGTTGAGATATGTCTTCAGAAAAACCTACGATGCCATTCTGGTTCATATAATGCTGCTCGTTCAACCTTACAAAACTGGAATCCTTACGCATGGAAAGGAGTAATAATAGAGTTTCCCCTCTTATTTCAGTTCAGTTAGAATGATGTACCCATGGAGAGAGATATGTGTAACATTCAAATAAGTTTCATTTAAGATTGTGTAACTAAGTTCGGATTTGGGGAATAAGAGAATAACAGTTAGCCCACTGTCTCTTTGGTTATGGAAGAGATCTGTGTCAAAGAGCTTTATGGAAGAGCTGAATATAAAGAAAGCAAGAAAGTGCCTGATCAGAATATAATTAAATTGAGATGACGAGGGGGCGAGGGAGTTTGAGAGCATCGAGGGAGGGAGAGCGAGATGGAAGTAATACTAGCTTAAAATCTGTGTGACGACTTCAAAGAGATCTGCTCCCTTTTCCAGAGTCAAATTCCTAACTCTGTCCTCAGTTCTAATTGATTTGTAATTTCAGTGTCAAAATAGCTTCTTTTAAAATGATACTAAATGTTGCTATTACACTGTTTCAACATTTCAGGCGTATTTAAAAATTAGGTCTAGACAGCCATTGTACACTCACAATGTTTGTAGTTGACTGCTGTGCCTGTGTCTTCCACAGGGAGATGTCCTCAGGGCGCAATGCGATTGTGGTATGTTCAGCTCTGAGGAGACTCTACAGGCAGGTCCTGCTGTTAGGATCCAAGGCCCTGACCAGCTCTGAGCCTGGGAGTGTGGCCACGTGCAGCCTACCAGGAGTATGGTTCCTTTTCCTTTATGGGACTTATGATATGATCCACACGAGGATGGTGGCTCGAAGGGGACATTTCATGCAGCCTGATCTACTGCGCTCTCAGTTTGAAGTTCTGGAGCCGCCGGCGCCGGAGGAGAATGCGATTCTGCTCGACATTCGGAGGAGCACTGACGACATTTGTAGGGAGATACAGGAACATCTCCGCCAACTATCATAGCCGAAAACCATGCCTGGACTCTCAAATCAAATGCAACAAAGTGGATTACCCCTGGTGTGATTCAAGCAATTACAAATCTGACTTTTATGTGCTTTTTATTTTACAGCACAATAAATGTGTTTCTGGTTAATTTACACATTGTCCATTTGAATGTGTTTTTTAAACCAGTAATATGCCTTTGTGAGTTTGTGAAAATGTTTGAAATGAGTATTAGTTTTGCACTGTATGCAGCATCCCTCAATGGAAAAAACAACAGCGTGGTAGAGCTGTTTTTGTGGTGTGATTCACCTCCAATCCCCAACTGGGCTATTCCAGGAACCTCTAATCCTTTAACTCCCACCCACCACTCATATCACACACAGCCTTTTACTGATCCTGAAGATATCTTAGAGGAGAGATGTTGAGGAGCAGAACCCTCCCAAGTCCCCTGACAGTCTCTCATGGACACAAGCCGTCCTGTTCAATAACATCTGGCTCATACCAAATACGAGCCAGGCCTGACTCGCAGATTTATGACACAATCCAGCCTATTCCAGTAGCCTTATTTATATAATTTTCTATAATTCAAAAATATATTTTATATAACAATATAAAAAAAAAAATCGTAAAAAGAATGGGTATACAAACTTTTATGACCGCACTATAAACACATCATTAACTGCATACTAACCAGTTTTCCTACATTCACAGATCTCCCAAATCACCAGTGAAACGATCAGGGGGACAAGCATTATTACATCCTCCATTAGCCCTTTCAACTGTATTTGCAACATTACCTAAATCCCTAATCAACCCTGTTCCTCTTAGCCATCATTAGTTGTCGCAGTTCGGAAGATATGAGCCCGGATGGACGTTGTTTTTGGCGGCCTCAGCACTTTTCTTCAGCCTTTTCTCCATTTACGACACTCACAAGTGAGCCAGGTCTTTCACTTCCCTTCAAGATAAGTCAAGGGCCGAGGGGGCAGCTTTTGTAAATTCGACAGGCACTTAAAATGGCAATCAAAACAGCATCCGTTGTTAATGGGCATTCGCCTAAGGGCAAGTGGGCAGTCTACTCTGCCAATGGAGTCCAGCCATTGACTCGCTCCTGAATTTTCTCACCGAACTGTGTTTAGAGTCAACATTGCCCTCCAGTGGTGGAGAGAGCGCCTAGTCAATCACATCCCAAGTACACCAGAGCCAGTGGCCCATTTTTAGCTGTGCAGTCTTAACAATTTAGCCTAGCGCTAAATTCACCATATCGAACCCTGCCTCTAACGTTAACAAGGCTGAAATTGAAACAATGACACGACTTGTCTACTGTTCTTCCCTCCCTGAATAAGATGGGAATAGTATTAGCTAGTCCAGGGGGATTTAGGCAGGTACGAATAGTAGTCTACTGCGAGTGTCTAAAGTGAGCATGAGGAGACTACATGTTGATGAAAATGAATAGACGGACCTGGCGAGAACGTTTAAATGGCTAATATCTCAGGCACTCTCAAACATTTGGAAGAAAAAAAGAGAAACAATTTAATTATTAATTGCTGGGATGTCTTCTGGTAATTTATGCTTCTGTTCATACTAGTAACTTATTGAACATGTAATATGTGGCACATTTTAAATCTTAATTCAGCTTAATAGGAAAATATATGAAACATAGGGTGAGTTCTCCATAATTAACTCTGTTTACCTGTGACGCAATTACCAAAATGGTATTGTCAAATGATTCTTAGATACTGTACAATAAGTCCCCAGCCTGACCCAGTATGTCAGGCTGGAGACATGGTAACAATAACATTGTGTTAAACAGCTACTGTTTTAAAGTTGTCCTCTACTTTACCTGCACTGATCTTTCCTGACAAGCCTACAACACCGGAAAATGAAGAAAAAACGTCACCCAGGCCTGAGCCCAGATGGTGCCCAAAGAAGTCAAGTGCCATCCTTGCCCAGAATAGAGGTGTCGCTGTTCAGAAGGCTTGCACCATAAATGTGCAGATTCACAATGAGGGGATTCTTCATCCAGGCAGCCTTTCTGTAAAGAGGGAGAGGATCCTTCCAGAAAGCAACATTCCTGCAAAGAGGGACAACATATTCTCAGCAGGGCACACTCCTCGTCAGGGGAATAGGGGTCCCTCTCAAGATCCATTGAGAGGATCCTCATTACAATCAACCATCCCAGCACTGAGGAACAGAATCCTTTAGGCATCCAGAGGCCCACAGACTGGACGCTGGCCTGGGACTGTGTCCCCTGTTGTCTACAAGACACCATCAACTGGAGGCTAGTTCGGCTAGTTTTCTTTGGTGGCAAAAAGAAGTAGATGCGTCTACCTGATGACAAAGACAAATCAATAAGGAGAAACCTGTTATTAATTGGCTGTTGACCCTCCGAGCCTGGTTCCTCTCTAGGTTTCTTCCTAAAGTTTTTCCTAGCCACTGTGCTTCAACAGTGTTGTTGCTTGCTCCTTGGGGTTTCAGGCTGGGTGTTTTGTAAAAACACTTTGTGACAACTACTGATGTGAAAACGGCTTTATAAATACATCTGATTGATTGATTGACTGTTTGACTGTGAAAATGTCACAATGTCACAGCATTTGTGATCCGGAAGCTCCAATGGTGTAAACTGGCTTCACTTAGACGGGACATTTCTTGTCTCATTGTGCTTTAATGATGCTGTGGTAGGTCAGTCACCTGCAAGCCGACTAATGTCAGTAACCTAAGGAGTGTTTTCTCCCAAAACAGTGGTTGAACAAACTTCCTGGTTAGATGCATGTGATTGACAGCAACTCTCAACAGGAGAGTCAAAGATCTGTATGTGTCCACCCATACATTCCTGAAACAAGGACTTGTTTTTCGGAATGTATGGGTGGACACATACAGATCTTTGACTCTCCTGTTGAGAGTTGCTGTGATTAGGGAAGGACATAACTATAAATGGAATATTACAAAATCTGAAGAAAATGAGGTAAAATTGGGTAAACAGTAATATGTTTTGGGTAACAGAAAAATATGTTTTAAATGCAGGAGCCACAGTTCAGCAATTGACAAATAATCCTCCTTCCTTTCCATTTCATTTATTTTTCTTTGAAGTATGTGTTTGGGTTTGCGAAAGAGGAAACACATACTTCAAAAGAAATGAAGGAAGTTCATCCTCCCCCTGATCGGGATGTACCCTGGATATGTGGGCTACCCTCGTACCACCACCTAAAGGAATTAATGGGTATCCAGGCAACAGTCTCCACAAAGGGGTGAATGGGTATCCAGGAAACAGTCTCCACAAAGGGGTGAATGGGTATCTAGGGAAACAGTGAATGGGTATCCAGGAAAGGGGTGAATGGTTATTACAGTAGAGCCCCTACAGTAGAGCAGGTGAACATTATTTTTGGGGAGCTAAATGAAAATACTGTATACCAGCCTTTGCTGTTTCTGTGTATTTTCTGCTAACATTTTAACAACATTATAACAACAGGTCTTTGGGGTAGGCACCAGTGGCAGCTGCTGGTCTTTCAAAGAGGGGAAGCTCATTTTCGGCCTACATTATAACCCTCTGATGGTCTTCATTTGTAGTGACACTCGGGGTCTTTTGGACCCCAGACAATAACATTTAATTTTGTAACAGAACAATATATTTATTTATTTTTAAATATGGCTTGCTAAAATCAGGTCGACAATATTAGCACTGTCTGCCATCGTGCGCAGTTTCACCCGCGTATGACGCTAACCTAGCCTACTACTGTATATGAATGAATGAACTATCTAAAAATATATATATTAATCTTTGTAAAACTGAAACAAGGATTGTGGTGTAGCCTATAATTTTGTGAAATTAATTATGCAAATCGGCTAGCAATTTCGCCAAACAAATATCAAGAAATATTGCAGCAGTTCGTCTTACGAATACACTTCAGAAATCCGCGATGGGACTGAGCGCGAAATAGCTTCAGTGACTTCTTATAATACGGACCGCTGTCAGAAAAGGAGATTCAGTTTGACAGATCGTCAGATCCTCCAATCATTATCGGAGTCCGGGCCAGCTCACTCCTCATTCATCCCCAGAGACGCTGAGCGTCCGTGGGCGGGACATAATCGCAGCATTTATCCAATCACCGTCTAATTTCGGAGCACTGAAAAAAACTGTTCTAAGCAGCCCCATTGAAGTCAATGGACGCTCGGCTTCAACAGGGAAATGCGCTGTGACTCTGCGGGATTGTATGAGAAGAAAATCGAGTCAGCCGATCTGTAGCTGATTCTGAACTAACTTGTTTTAGAGATGAACGTGTTTTAACGCATGTTTAGTCAATAAAATGTTTACACAATAGCACATATTTGACCATTATTATTTTTTTGACATTATAGGGGAAGCCGAGCTTCCCTTGCATTGTTAAAGAAATCCCCACAGGTATAGGCACCCTATAATGTACTCTGGTGGGACTTCCATGACGTCATCACATTTTATTTGGCATCCACTGAATAAAATCAAGCCATTTCCCCTCTGAGAAGTTCAAAATTACTTCTCATGTGTGCTATTAAAATGTAAAACCACTGCTTGCCTTGCAGACCATATGCTTCAATACCATTAAATTACTGTTTTAGCATGGGATCAAGAAAATAGCATCTATCTGAAGTTTTAGCAGCATAATATAGGCTTGAGTATAGGCTTGGATATTGGGTTGGATATAAACATGGATATAAGCTCAGACATAGACTTGAATAGTCTTAGATATAACATTGGCCATTGTCTTAGATATAGACTTAGATATAACCATCCGATAGGCTTGGATGTATATTGGAATATAACCTTTAATATAGATTTGGATGTGGTCTTGGCATATTACTTTTGATATAGGCTAGGATATAGGCTTGGATATGCCTCTGTAACGTGCTGCATGAAGGAATGTGGCAAGAGCCAGCATGACCCTAACAAAGGCGCTGAATCAACTTAAGCCATTCCTAACATTCACAATATGCAGCCTAGACTATGAAGAAAGTTTGGGTTATATAGCTAGCACTAAACCTGTTGTAAGAGTCATTTTGCTGGTTTGTCATTATATAAATGGATGGGTACATGGAAACCCCTTCATTGTTCACTGATGTAAGTTGCTTGAGGTGGGATTCAAGGGACAAGGAGAATAGGCAGGCCCTTTATTTTTCAGGTCTGTGTACGATGTACATACGTAGGCCCTTGTTTGTGTAGGCCCTTGTCTGTACACTGCACATGCTAATTTCTGACGTATGGTTCAGAGTTAAGTTTGGGGGTTAGGTTAAGTTGAGGCATAAAGGTTAAGCTATTGTGGTAAAGGTCAGGGTTAATGTTAGGGTTAGTCAAAATATGTAATGATGCTGTATTGCTGGTCTCAACCTTCGTAGTAACATCTACGGGTATGTGTACGTGGGTGTGTTTATTTGAGTGTGTGTGTGCATGTAGGCAAATTTGATATGACTGCTGTTGTTTCTATGGAAGCTGTCCACTGTAAATAACTCCAGCACGACCTTCTTTTATGGGCCTATAGTAGACACGTCCTTCAACATAAAAATAATATCTGTTTAATGTGAAATGAACCCAAACCACATAAAGTGTTTTCATCTTATTATAAAAAAAATAAAACATAAAAAATAGGCTGCATGCGAGCGTTCACTCCAGGAACAGAAAACATAGAGTGAGAATACATTGAAATAGAAATAATGATTGCACGCAAGGTGAACTCATTTATATTACAATGTTATCGATAGACACATGTCGTTGTAGAACCAAAACTATTCTACACCAACTATGCTACAAACTATGCTACAGAACGATCGTCAGGGATTGCTTCCGCAATTGGCCAAATCATTAGTCTCCTCACCTCTACGCACTGCGGCCGTCAAGCAGTTACATTGGAATACGATGGCTAAAAAAGGTGGAATGTTCGTTCTGCTTAAAAACGTTAACATCTTTTTTTACCTATGCATTTTAAGGAGATATAAATAATAAATGTGATAAAACCGATTGTCGTTACGAACAATAGGATACTTAACCTGTTTAAAATGCCATATAGTGGTTCTCAAATTAAGTTGATCTGACCAATGAAGTTTATCTGACCAACTGACCATTGGCACTGTTGTGGTATGTCTTGGATAATGATAGGGGGCCTCGGTATTTAGAGGTATTGAGATATAAAATTAAGCCTGACTAAATCCCACACTCCACTTCTGACAGTAAAACATTTGACGATGGTCTCCATCCTCTGTGGTTTTACGGTAGCAGTAAGGCAAAGGCCGGTTTCTGATTGGTCAACCTGTCAGATTCTCTCACTTGCGGCTGAGTCTGGTCTCATCCCCTGCGGTCTCATCTTTTCTGTTTCGCATCTGTCAGTCGTCTGTATCCGGGCTGTCAAGGAACGAAGCGGTGACTTAACACTTCTGTACTGTAGAAATATTTTGCAGAAAACGTTTGCAGTAATATGCCATATTAACTGTAAGGGACTGGAACAAACACTACTTCACACAACAGAAAAGCAGAGGTAAGTCGTTTTTTTTCCTCCACAAAGTCAAACATTCAGTGCCGGTGGCTACTTTATTCAATAACGTTACAGTAGCTAGCCAAGCTAACGTTAGCTAATAAAAGGGCTGTGTTGTCTGTGTTTTTATTGCTGCTTTTTATGTCTACAGACAGTATATGAGTGAATATACCATGGAACTTGTTTTCCGTAGCTCACTAGCTAGCTGCATTTTAGGTGTCAGATAAATACGTGTAGTTGTGTTGTCTGGTCGGAATTGTTGTTAGCTTGCTAACGTTAGCTTAACCGGGCTAAATACTGTAGCTTACTGTAACAAAACCATGTTCAATAGGGTGTCGCAAAAATATTATATTAAAAAGGCATCCATTCAGACCAGTGGTGTAGGCTACCCAGCTAGTGACCAAAATAACCAGTTCCAAAATGGCAGAGGGACAAGGTTAAAGGCCAATGGGTTAAGAATCCCATTTCAAAAGGGCAATTATAATTTAAGAGTTTGCCTGGCTATAATAGTTTGTATAATTTAAAGATCATAGAAAAAATATATCATCCTTGTTTTATTCTTCCAAGAGAATTAATGACTTGCCTGGTAATTTTCAAAGATACATTCTACATTTTCAGTCTTTTCTGCCTGTTCACCCAGCCCATTCTAACCTACCAAACGTCTGTCTTAGCTCATGACGGGCCTATCCCAGTGTACTCTGCTCCAGGTGATGCATAACCTACAACAATACACTTAGAATCATAAAAGAGGCAAAGGGGTATATTAAAATGAATTGTGTCATGGCATTGAACAAAGGCAATGTGTGACTCAACCACTGGCTCTTAGTTGGCATTAGGATATCCTGAATGAAACCATGCCTCTTGTGTTGCAAGTCTTGTTTGAGTTCTCAAAGCCTAAAGGTCAAATTTGCCCTCCCCTTTGTAAGTCAAAATATGCTAAGATCTGAAGGTTATTATATACCAAAGCACCAATGCAGGTGGACACATTCCTTTGTTAAATGACACATCTCTGGTACTATTTATGTTTGCCTAGTCAGAGGAGTGTACATGGTTACTCTTCTGCTTCACTTTGATGCCACTGTTCCTGCTGATATTTAAACACACAATGAGCCATTATTTGCACTTTCTCTCCGTTCAGGCTATAACAACACACGTGGTGGGACATATTCCTGTTATTTTGTAGTTTTCCTGTTGGACTGATGATGAAAAAGTCTAATGTATGCTCAAATTCAGAACGACATTTTGTGTAATCACATAAACGTATTTTGGCATCCGTTCTGTCAGCTGTCTGTGAGTTTTTCAAAAAGAAAGACCCACGACTCTCCACTGTCAAATTGCTACCTGTTGTCACCGTACTTTTCTTAGTTCCCCTGCGACTTTGTGACTTGTCACACTTCCCTCCAACAGAAAGTGAAGTGCTCAGGAATTGCCAGAAATGCAGCCTCATCAGCAAGGTCATATGATTCAGGTCTGAGGCTACTGCAGGACAAGCCTTTTTTTAAGCAACAAGGCTGTATTTAAGCAATAAGGCACGAGGAGTGTGCTATATGGCCAGTATACCATGGCTAAGAGCTTTGGTTAGGCACCATGCTTCTTGGGACTGTCTGGACACAGCTCTTAGCTGTGGAATATTGGCAGTGTGCTAGGAAACCCTGAGAGACCTTATTGTTATTATAATCTGGTTACCAACGCAATTAGTGCATCAAGCAGTTGTGTGGTGTTATATCGTCTCTAGCAACTCAGCTACCAGCCATTCAACATTCAGGGTTCAACATTCAGTGTTGAGCTAATGGCACCTGTACATGTCCAGTGTTGAGCTAATGTCACCTGTACATGTCCAGTGTTGAGCTAATGTCACCTGTACATGTCCAGTGTTGAGCTAATGTCACCTGTACCTGTCCAGTGTTGATTTAATGTCACCTGTACCTGTCCAGTGTTGAGCTAATGTCACCTGTACCTGTCCAGTGTTGAGGTAATGTCACACTACCTGTCCAGTGTTGAGCTAATGGCACCTGTACATGTCCAGTGTTGAGCTAATGGCACCTGTACATGTCCAGTGTTGAGCTAATGGCACCTGTAGATGTCCAGTGTTGAGCTAATGGCACCTGTACATGTCCAGTGTTGAGCTAATGGCTGTCTTCAGGGGCTGGTGTGTTGATTCTTTTTGGCCTGTCCCTTTCGGTGTTTTGTCTTTGCCCTTTCTGTTCAAGCTTTTGACAGCACAGCTGTCTGCTTTCCACAGGAGATCAGTGATGATGGTGATGATGGTGACACAGGTGAATGAGAGTGATGGTGTTGGGGGGGCAAGGTGGCCCTGATAAGCGGCAGACGAGACTCTGTAATGGTTCTCCTGCCACAGTTTTGCTGCGCCGATGCCAAAGCTGTTTTTCAGAGCATGAAACGTTTAGTGTACTGGTCACTGAGGCATTCAAACACCACTGTTTCTCTTTTCCCCAGCTATTTATAAGTCTGTTAAGAACTGTGAAATACGACAGAAAAATTGTTGGCGTGATTACGCCTGCCCTGCAATTCGTCATCAACATACAGAAAGAAACCATGGGTTTAGAGGAGCACTGCTTGTAGTACGGACGTCAGAGCACAGCTTTTGTTTTTCGTTTGGAGACATTGCATGACATGCCAGCTACAATAAACTATCTAATAAGATGGCACTGGGAAGTGAGTGGGGCTTCGGTGTGTGACAGTCAGTGTTTAAACTGTCCTTCCTAACAGTGTGGGCCAACCTTCCCATTCACCAGTTCCCAAAGCAAACAACCACTTCAGATTTTGCAGAAGGACTTCCTTTTTCTTAGATTTTTTTGTGAGGCTTTTATTTAGAGCATTTTTTTCCAATGGGGATTAGGAAGGTTTTCCAAGGCTTTAATTTTCAGTGAATTACTTTCTCTCTCTTCCAGATTACCATGTGTTGACTTCATCAGATGCAATCAAGCACCCTGTCTGTCTGTCTATCTGTCTTTCTGTCTGCATCTATATCCAGGCATGTCTGTGTCATTCAGATTGTGTTACACAGTTGAGAATGGGTCAGTGACAATAGCACAAGCTGAAGGAATGTTACAACTTGGGCTTAAAGTTAAAAACACAAAACGTAATTTATTTTCTGGCTATTTTCAAGATAAAAACAATTATTGATGCTGTGGACATCAGTGGCCTTCATTAAATGTAGAAAGTGTAAAATGGCAGTTGAAAAGTGTAAGCTAACAGCTTAGTTATAAACCAGCAATAAACATGGCAGTACTGTTAACTTGATCAAGTTTCCAACCAGACAGCTCCACCCCACAACCTGTTTATATGAAGTACTGGCTATGCATTGTCTCTCGACCTCTGACATACAGCTCCGGGTTCCAGTGGTCCACTTCTGGTGTAGTACATCTTCTGTTTGTCACCATGCAGGGCCTGATAACCACAGCCGGATGCCATGTTGTCCAGACTGAGGGCGTCGATGGCACTGCGACCCTGTGTGAGCGCGTGCCGCTGGACTCACACCAAAGAGAAGGGCAAGCCTCTAATGCTGAACCCCCGCACCAACAAGGTACTTTACATTATTACTCTGATATCTATGCTGCCCACAGTACTCCTGTAGCCCCTCCCCTTTCCCCCTGGCTGGCCTCTATCTGTGTGGAGAATGTTAGGCTCCCATGTGTCTCTGCACTGGTTCGGGTTTCAATGGAGGCCAGGCCAATCAACAGGCCAGGCCAATCCTCTCTTTGGTAGCCCTGCCGTCCGACTGACAGAATGTACTTGGCACGTGCCCAAACCCATAATCCATCTACCCCCCACACCCATTCCCCTAAAAACCCTTAGAGGGCTGGTCCTCCTAAGCTCCAACATACTTCCTGATTGGCGTTCCAGGACACACCTCCCAGTCCTTCCCCCTTAGAATGTGACCTGGGATTCCATGTCCCGCCGGCCTGGTTTTAATTTTCCAGATAGGTGAGAGGTTCATGGGAGAGGATATAGACCAGGCCTGTGTGCCTAGCAGACAAACAGACACTCATGTCCATTACATGCAAATGCAAAGGTATGGATTCTAGCACAGGAACGCCTTGGCACGCTGTCGCTCTTCTAGCAACACCAGCCGTCTCTAAACTGTCATTGCAGCATGTCCTCATCCTGTCCCGTCCTCTCCTCCAGAGCATGTCCTTGTTCTGTCCTCATCCTCTTCTGTCCTTCTCCTCCAGGGCATGGCCTCATCCTGTTCTGTCTTTCTCCTCCAGGGCACGTCTTCATCCTGTCCTCATAATGTTCTGTCTTCCAGGGCATGTCCTCATCCTGTTTTGTCCTTCTGTTCCAGGGCATGTCTTCATCCTGTCCTCATAATTTTCTGTCCTTCTCCTCCAGGGCATGTCTTCATCATGTCCTTCTAATGTTCTGTGCTTCTCCTCCAGGGCATATCTTCATCATGTCCTTATAATGTTCTGTCCTTCTCCTCCAGGGCATGTCTTCATTCTGTCCTAACATTGTTCTGTCCTTCTCCTCCAGGGAATGTCTTCATTCTGTCCTAACATTGTTCTGTCCTTCTCCTCTAGGGAATGTCTTCATCCTGTCCTCATAATGTTCTATCCTTCTCCTCCAGGGCATATCTTCATCATGTCCTTATAATGTTCTGTCCTTCTCCTCCAGGGCATGTCTTCATCATGTCCTTATAATGTTCTGTCCTTCTCCTCCAGGGCATGTCTTCATCCTGTCCTGATACTGTTCTTCTCCTCCAGGGCATGTCTTCATCCTGTCCTCATAATGTTCTGTCCTTCTCCTCCAGGGCATGGCCTTCACACTGTTGGAGAGGCAGATCCTGGGTCTGCAGGGTCTTCTGCCACCCAAGATTGAGACTCAGGACATTCAGGCCATGCGCTTCCAGAGGAACCTGAAGAAGATGACAGACCCACTCGAGAAGTGAGAACAGGCACCAGTCTGCATTGTTTTATGCCAAATCCTATTATTGAGCACCAGAGGCTGAGCTCCTGTCAGAGGTAGACAGGGAATAGGGTGCCATTTGGAAAACAGACTTTAAGCGACAGCAAATCGTCAACTTCAGTCAAATCCTCTTGTCACACATTTACTGCCACTGAGTCTGCAGCGGTACAGTTATCCTACTACAACACTCACATGTAATCACTTAACACAATCAAACTACAACGCTCCCGTGTAATCACTTAACACAATCAAACTACAACGCTCCTGTGTAATCACTTAACACAATCAAACTACAACGCTCCCGTGTAATCATTTAACACAATCAAACTACAACGCTCCCGTGTAATCACTTAACACAATCAAACTACAACGCTCCCGTGTAATCACTTAACACAATCAAACTACAACGCTCCCGTGTAATCACTTAACACAATCAAACTACAACGCTCCTGTGTAATCACTTAACACAATCAAACTACAACGCTCCCGTGTAATCACTTAACACAATCAAACTACAACGCTCCCATGTAATCACTTAACACAATCAAACTACAACGCTCTCGTGTAATCACTTAACACAATCAAACTACAACGCTCTCGTGTAATCACTTAACACAATCAAACTGCAACTTCTGACTCCCGCTCATTTTCTTTCTCTATTTTCTCCGTCCATTTTGCCTCCAAATCCTCACTCTCTCTTGGTTCCTTTCCTCTTTCGTGACTAACAACTTTATCATTAGACGTCCCACTTGACAGTTTCCCTCATTTCAGCCAGTTAAGCATATTTATTATATGTATATGGAATGAATAAATGAAACGAGTCGGCACGCTTATAGTAGCGGCTGCAGTGCAAAAAAGAAAAGCAGTGTGTAGAAGAAGACAGCAGCTGTCTTCTTCTACGTTTCTAAAAATAAAACAAATATAATTATAGTTTTTTATTTAAAATAAAAGCGATTATGTAAATGTTTACTGTTCATGTTTTTTTATTGTATGGGAAAATCCTACTTAAAAAAACAGACCGGCCATTAAATTTTTCCTCTCGCGCACCCACTGGTGGCAGCTCGCGTACCCTTGGGGGTGCGCGTACCACACTTTGGGAATCCCTGACTTAACATAATCAAACTACAACGCTCCCGTGTAATCACTTAACACAATCAAACTACAACGCTCCCGTGTAATCACTTGACACAATCAAACTACAACGCTCCCGTGTAATCACTTAACACAATCAAAATATAACGCTCCCGTGTAATCACTTAACACAATCAAACTACAACGCTCCCGTGTAATCACTTAACACAATCAAACTACAACCCTCCCGTGTAATCACTTAACACAATCAAACTACAACGCTCCCGTGTAATCACTTAACACAATGAAAATACAACGCTCCTGTGTAATCACTTAACACAATCAAAATACAACGCTCCCGTGTAATCACTTAACACAATCAAAATACAACGCTCCCGTGTAATCACTTAACACAATCAAAATACAACGCTCCCGTGTAATCACTTTACACAATCAAACTACAACGCCCCCGTGTAATCAAGTAGCACAATCACATAAAATCTAGATACAAATATAACTCACCTGTAACTGGACTGTAACGATTACTGTTGTCAGGTACATCTACCTGATGGGGATCCAGGAGAGGAACGAGAAGTTGTTCTACCGTGTGCTGATGGAGGACATAGAGGACCTCATGCCCATAGTCTATACCCCCACCGTGGGGTTGGCCTGCACACAGTACGGTCACATCTTCCGGAGACCCAAGTAAGAGCTCCAGCTGTATTTTTCTGTTTATTTAGTTATGACCCCCTTCACGATCTTTGGAGAGAACGTGTAAAACATTTTTCCTTTGCTGTAGATACAGGCTTTTAATTTAGACTGGCTGAACATGATTTGATGGCTCTGTTTTGTAGGTTGTTAAAATGTCTCTTGGGATGTTAAGATTTTGGTTCACACAAAGGCAGTCACATTTATTGGTTTGCCCACAGAGGCCTGTTCATATCTATCTTGGACCGAGGACACATTCGCACCATTCTGGACAACTGGCCAGAGAACAATGTGGCGGTAAGTGGCACAGTTCCTGCACTGCAGTTGAAACATGAATTTTCACGCTGATGCAGCCCTTGCTGTTCAATGGTGCATTTTCTCTGCCAGTCCTGGGAGGGGGAGGCATTCATTAGTGCACACCATAGTGAAACATTTTGCAAAGGAAAGTCAAAACGAGCACTTTTTACCGGCCAAGTAAAACCGGGTCATCCCGAGCTGTTTCAGTCCATACCTGCTGCCCTGACTAGAACCCTGTTGGGACCTCTGGGTTTGGGGTTAGAACCCTGTTGGGACCTTTGGGTTTGGGGTTAGAACCCTATTGTGACCTGTGGGTTTGGGGTTAGAACCCTGTTGTGACCTGTGGGTTTGGGGTTAGAACCCTGTTGTGACCTGCGGGTTTGGGGTTAGAACCCTATTGTGACCTGTGGGTTTGGGGTTAGAACCCTGTTGTGACCTGCGGGTTTGGGGTTAGAACCCTGTTGTGACCTGCGGGTTTGGGGTTAGAACCCTGTTGTGACCTGCGGGTTTGGGGTTAGAACCCTGTTGTGACCTGCGGGTTTGGGGTTAGAACCCTGTTGTGACCTGCGGGTTTGGGGTTAGAACCCTGTTGTGACCTGCGGGTTTGGGGTTAGAACCATGTTGTGACCTGCGGGTTTGGGGTTAGAACCCTGTTGTGACCTGCGGGTTTGGGGTTAGAACCCTGTTGTGACCTGTGGGTTTGGGGTTAGAAACCTGTTGTTTCCTATGGGTTTGTGGTTAGAACCCTGTTGTGACCTGTGGGTTTGGGGTTAGAACCCTGTTGTGACCTGCGGGTTTGGGGTTAGAACCCTGTTGTGACCTGCGGGTTTGGGGTTAGAACCCTGTTGTGACCTGCGGGTTTGGGGTTAGAACACTGTTGTGACCTGCGGGTTTGGGGTTAGAACCATGTTGTGACCTGCGGGTTTGGGGTTAGAACCCTATTGTGACCTGCGGGTTTGGGGTTAGAACCCTGTTGTGACCTGTGGGTTTGGGGTTAGAAACCTGTTGTTTCCTGTGGGTTTGTGCAGGCAGTGGTGGTGACGGACGGGGAGCGGATTCTGGGCCTGGGGGACCTGGGGGTGTTTGGGATGGGCATCCCCGTGGGGAAGTTGTGCCTGTACACCGCCTGCGCTGGGATCCGACCTGAGAGGTGCCTCCCGGTGGTCATTGACGTGGGAACCGACAACGAGGTTGGCCAGAAAAACACCAATCACACCACGCCTTTTCAGAATGAGCATTAAAATTTATTACCAATATGTTTGCTATTCGTTTCCTGACCAAATATAATTACGTTATTTACGTCAGGCAGTATGTATGCTACCTTTAACCAAACTCATTATTCCAGACCCTTCTGAAGGACCCATTCTACATGGGTTTATACCAGAAGCGGGATCGTTCCCAGCTTTATGATGACCTCATCGATGAGTTCATGGAGGCAGTTGTGGACAAGTATGGCCAGGACACCCTGATCCAGTTCGAAGACTTCGGAAATCACAACGCCTTCCGCTTGATGCGGAAATACCGCGAGAAATATTGCACCTTTAACGACGACATCCAAGGTTTGAATTCACTCCCAGTGAATGTGGCACGTCACATTCACATGGTAGTCAGTGTGTATGAATTAGTGAACAGCAAACATCACGTCATATACGATCCATATTCACTATTTGCTACGGTGCAACCTGTTTGTCAACCCCTCTGACCTAACACTCCCTGCAGACTAAAAGCATGGTGTTGAAGTATTTCAGAGACTGGAAGGTTTGTTGGATGGCAGGCCTGGTGTGTGTTTGGTGGCAGGCCTGGTGTGTGTTTGGTGGCAGGCCTGGTGTGTGTTTGGTGGCAGGTCTGGAGCGTGTTTGGTGGCAGGTCTGGAGCGTGTTTGGTGGCAGGTCTGGAGCGTGTTTGGTGGCAGGTCTGGAGCGTGTTTGGTGGCAGGTCTGGAGCGTGTTTGGTGGCAGGTCTGGAGCGTGTTTGGTGGCAGGTCTGGAGCGTGTTTGGTGGCAGGTCTGGAGCGTGTTTGGTGGCAGGTCTGGAGCGTGTTTGGTGGCAGGCCTGGTGTGTGTTTGGTGGCAGGCCTGGTGTGTGTTTGATGGCAGGTTTGGCGTGTGTTTGTGACATTCAGGCACTGCAGCCGTGGCTCTGGCGGGGCTCCTGGCGGCTCAGAGAGCCATCGGAAAACCAATCACCGAACACAAGGTCCTGTTCTGTGGAGCAGGGGAGGTAGGCCACTCTGCTACTTCTGTCACCGGTGTTTATATCCCTGGCAATCAGTACACATGGTTAATGACTGGGATGAGTCTGTATTTCCTTCACACAGATTGATATACTGTGGCGTGTTGTAAAGTAATGCCATGTGAACATATACAGTGGGGAGAACTTGATACAATGCCGATTTTGCAGGTTTTCTTACTTACAAAGCATGTAGAATAATGTAATAATGTAAAAAGCATGTAATTTTAATCATCGGTACTCTTCAACTGTGAGTGACAGAAATCCAGAAAATCACATTGTATGATTTTTCAGTAATTAATTTGCATTTTATTGCATGACATAAGTATTTGATACATCAGAAAAGCAGAACTTAATATTTGGTACAGAAACCTTTGTTTGCAATTACAGAGATCATATGTTTCCTGTAGTTCTTGACCAGTTTGACCTACAGCAGGGATTTTGGCCCACTCCTCCATACAGACCTTCTCCAGATCCTTCAGGTTTCAGGGCTGTCGCTGGGCAGCTCCCTCCAAAGATTTTCTATTGGGTTCAGGTCTGGAGACTGACTAGGCCACTCCAGGACCTTGAGATGCTTCTTACGGAGCCACTCCTTAGTTGCCCTGTCTGTGTTTTTCGGGTCGTTGTCATGCTGAAAGACCCAGCCACGACCCATCTTCAATGCTCTTACTGAGGGAAGGAGGTTGTTGGCCAAGATCTTGCGATACATGGCCCCATCCATCCTTCCCTCAATACGGTGCAGTCGTCCTGTCCCCTTTGCAAAAAAGCACCCCCAAAGAATGATGTTTCCACCTCCATGCTTCACGGTTGGGATGGTGTTCTTGGGGTTGAACTCATCCTTCTTCTTCCTCCAAACACGGCGAGTGGAGTTTAGACCAAAAAGCTCTATTTTTGTCTCATCAGACCACATGACCTTCTCCCATTCCTCCTCTGGATCATCCAGATGGTCATTGGCAAACTTCAGACGAGCCTTGGACATTCCTTGGCTTGAGCAGGGGGACCTTGCGTGCGCTGCAGGATTTTAATCCATGACGGCTTGGTGTGTAACTAATGGTTTTCTTTGAGACTGTGGTCCTAGCTCTCTTCAGGTCATTGACCAGGTCCTGCCGTGTAGTTCTGGGCTGATCCCTCACCTTCCTCATGATCATTGATGCCCGACGAGGTGAGATCTTGCATGGAGCCCCGGACCAATGGAGATTGACCGTCATCTGGAACTTCTTCCATTTTCTAATAATTGCCTTCTCACCGAGCTGCTTGTTTATTGTTCTGTAGCCCATCCCAGCCTTGTGGAGGTCTACAATTTTATCCCTGATGTCCTTGCACAGCTCTCTGGTCTTGACCATTGTGGAGAGGTTGGGGTCTGTTTGACTGAGTGTGTGGACAGGTGTCTTTTATACAGGTAACAAGTTCAAACAGGTGCAGTTGATATAGGTTAATAGTGGAGAACAGGAGGGCTTCTTAAAGAAAAACTAACAGGTCTGTGAGAGATGGAATTCTTACTGGTTGGTAAGTGTTCAAATACTTATGTCATGCAATAAAATGCAAATGTATTATTTAAAAATGTAGACAATGTGATTTTTAGATTCCGTCTCTCACAGTTGAGGTGTACCTATGAAAACCTGCTAAATCGGCAGTGTATCAAATACTTGTTCTCCCCACTGTACGTTGTATGTTTACTTGTCATTTTGTTCATTTGTTTTGGCGCCCGTGTCATATTTTTGTCAGCTGAATAATAAATAATTTGTTTGTCCTTCAGGCTGCCCTGGGTATTGCCAACCTGATTACCATGTCCATGGTGGAGAAAGGTTTGACCCAAACTGAAGCCAGGAAGAAGATCTGGATGTTTGACAAGTATGGTCTTCTAGTGAAGGTTAGGACCCAGTTTACTGAGAGATCCTTGGCCCTTTTTCACTTCTCCTGTGTGTGTGTGTGTGTGTGTGTGTGTGTGTGTGTGTGTGTGTGTGTGTGTGTGTGTGTGTGTGTGTGTGTGTGTGTGTGTGTGTGTGTGTGTGTGTGTGTGTGTGTGTGTGTGTGTGTGTGTGTGTGTGTGTGTGTGTGTGTGAGACTGGTTCCACATCCCCATTCAGATTGCATTGAGAAATAGATTCTGATTTCGGTTTTATTTTCTCTGTGATTCCCTGTAGGGCCGAACCCAGGAAATCGACAGCAACCAGGAGGTCTTTGCTCACGAAGGGCCTGGAAATGTTCAGAGCTTCTTGGAGGCAGTCAATGTCATCCAACCCACAGCCATTGTTGGTAAAATTCCTGTTCCCCATTGTCTTCTTCATACTAACAACGATGACACCGTGTTGTACAGCGAAAACATGATGTTACTAGATGTAAAGTACACGACACAAAACAAACTAGGTCTGTGTACATTTTCCTGTGTGTTCACCGTAGAAACATGGTAACCCTGGCTTTCCTTTACCTGCTCACAGGTGTGTCCGGAGCTGGACGCCTCTTTACCCACGATGTCCTCAAAAAGATGGGCACCCTAAATAAACGGCCAATCGTCTTCGCCCTGAGCAACCCCACCAACAAGGCCGAGTGCACAGCAGAAGAAGCCTACACCCTTACAGACGTAAACACCGGGTCCTTCTCTGGTTTAGATTTTAGTCATTTAGACAACCCCCTGTCCTTAACAGTAATGACTGCATGCATTTCCCGACTTGGTCTCCCGTGGGAATCGAACCCACGACCTCTGGCATTGCAGGCGATGTGCTCGATCAACTGAGCTGCACGGTACTTGGTCGCGTGTGATCCCACACGCACTCATTGACCGCGGCTTTGTTTCACATCCAGGGCCGGTGTCTGTTTGCCAGCGGAAGTCCGTTCGACCCGGTCACCTTGGCTGACGGACGTGTGTTCACGCCCGGACAGGGGAACAACGCCTACATATTCCCAGGTAGGCGGGACGGCAGGGTCTTGCCTCAGCATTCGCTGAGGACGTCTTCAGGAGCTTTCAGTGGCCGTGAAAAGCTGATGGGCGTGGATACGTGTCACACTGGATAAACCAAAACAGAACCTGAGACATAGTTTTTGATGACATGCTATTGCATGCGTTATGCTGTGGTGGTTAACCAGGGAAAGAGTGTAGCAGCAGTTGCTAACTGACTATAAACAACAGACTGGGTAACTTAACAGACTGGGTAACTTAACAGACTGGGTAACTTAACAGACTGGGTAACTTAACTGACTGGGTAACTTAACAGACTGGGTAACTTAACTGACTGGGTAACTTAACTGACTGGGTAACTTAACTGACTGGGTAACTTAACAGACTGGGTAACTTAACTGACTGGGTAACTTAACTGACTGGGTAACTTAACTGACTGGGTATCATCTGCTAACTGTGGGCTGCAGAGGATCAATTACTCTATTCTTGGTGAATAACCGCCACACTGCTCTAAGAAACGGAGGGCGTCTGGAAACGGAAAGGTTGTCCCAGGGTGTGTGTTGAACGTTGAAAGGTTTGAGGGGAAGGGAAATAGAAATGACGTTTTTCTCTCTGCAGGTGTAGCCTTGGCTGTGATCCTCAGCGGTGTGAGACACATCAGTGACACAGTCTTCCTGGAGGCCGCCAAGGTCAGATAGACAACTGCAGGATTTCTCTTCCTCTGTCCTCTTTGTCTCTTGCACACTCACTAATCCATAGGTCGTCTCTCCTCACCTGGTTCTGACAGACTCTGGCCGACCAGTTGACTGACGAAGAGCTGGCGGAGGGGAGACTCTACCCCCCGCTGTCTAACATCAGGGAAGTCTCTCTCCAGATGGCGGTTAAGGTACAAAACTCAAGTTTCTTGTTCGTCAAATACATTATGAGGAAATACATTTGTAACGTAGGCAGTTGTTCTTTAATATATGACCATGGTAAAAGTGGTGGTTATGAGATGAAAAACACACTGATTCTGCTACTGTCAGAGTATAATTTTGGTCAAAAAGAATGTATGCGTAAATGTTATCTTATAGTCAGAGATGGGCTAATCCTTTCGTCTCGTAAATGTAATCTTTAAATCAGAGGTGGGCTAAACCTTTCGTCTCGTAAATGTAATCTTTAAGTCAGAGGTGGAATAAACCTTTCATATCGCGGCCATATCAGGCTTTTAAAGTCAACGGACGGCCTCACGTGAAAAGGGAGGTTTAGATCCACAATAATTTCTATGTACTTTCGATTTAGATGTCTAAGATTGGTCTAGAGGTTGTTTTTTTAACACACCTTTGCCCACCCCTGATTTAAGTGCAGCAGAATTATTGTACATGGGGAGATCGGACACTCCCTTTGAATAGGTAAATAAATGTCCTTCATGAACCGTTTGTTATTTCCCCTTTATTTTACCAGTTAAGTGTTAAGTGGAAAACATTCTCATTTATATCAGTGACTTGGGAGTGAGTGTTCTCACGGCATCTCACTGTCTCCCCCTGCAGGTGGTCCAGTTTGTGTACGCCAACAACATGGCCTTCCGCTACCCAGAGCCCAAGGACAAGGACAAGTTCGTCAGGTCAACAGTATGGAACATCAACTACGACTCATTCCTCCCCGACATATATGAGTGGAAAGGGATGAACCCCCCTCCAGATCACTAGAGTCCTGGGCCTGATGTGGGGGAGTTAAGATCAGGATTTTATCAGCGTCTCTCTTCCCTTTTGTCCAAAAACAGCCACTACGTTTTGGGGTACACACAAAAAAAAGAACGTGACTTGAGACGAAAGATGAATATGCACAAAGACAACAGTTAGGTAGAGAGAGGGGTCAAACTGGGGTCATGGGGAAAGACTTGGAGGTGGGAGGGAGGACAATTTAAATGGCTTTTTTAGCAGGAGTGGGCAAGCAGTTTCGCTCAAGGGCCAAGTCGGGATTTCAAATTTCAACAGAGTGCCTAAGACTGTTTTAAATTAATGTGTTTGTCAAAATTTAGTTGCCGGTGACAAATAGGGCAGTTCAAAAGTAAAAAAAAACAGAATATTTTTATGCTCTTATTTATTTATTTGGATTTTTAACCTACTCTTCATTTTTGTGTGTTGTTTTTTGTTTTAATAGTATAGAGAAGGATACTAGTATAGAGAAGTATAGCTACTCCAACATACTGTATGAGATTACTCCAAGCCTTGGAGACCTTGCTTACTAGTTAAAATGTTTATGCAACAATATCGGATAAATATTATAACTGATAGTTGAAAGGCTTTTGCCATTTTAAGAAATGCACATCCCCACATGAAATAATATTCTGTGTGTAATATATACGTCTTGTTTATTATATGTTACTTAAGCACTTGTGTGTTTTTTGCAGTGAGTTAACATGGCGGTGTGAAATGGCTCCTAATAGCTGATATGTAGGGAAATGAACTGTGACAACTACATCAACCATGTCTTTATCTGCAAAGTGTCCCTAATTGGATTCTTAGTATTTATTCAGATTCTGGTGCAAAAAATATTCTGTTGCAAAATATTTGGTAACCGAGAGTATGTATTCCAAACGGCAAACTATTTGCAATGAAAGCAAGACATTATTGGACAAATTGTGGAAGGTTCCTTCTCATTTTGTCTGTTTTGCTCTCTTTGCTTCCGTTTGATTCCTAGAGTAAATGGTTTCCATTGCGAATGAAAAGATTTTCAACAGACCATATGTTTTTGCACCGTAATCCAGCTAATCAACGCACTCTTCTGATCATATCACAGGGAGTTTCTCCAGACTAAAGGCCACGCACAGTGGAACCACCCATTAGACCACACTCCTTTACAGAAGATTCACTTGCTGAAGTGTCTTTATGTTTCATGGGCATTCGCACAGTTTTACAGTACAAAGAGCCTGATGCAGCAGCATTGCTGTGGTTGATATAAGATCCATTGATTAAAATATAAATGTCTTGAACACTGCAGTCAGACATGTCAAGGCTGCATACGTTTTCCAAACACCTTTTCAGTTTGTTACCCATTAGCCTCGTTTTAAAACAGAGCTGTACAGAGCTGTTTTCCCTGGGTGAGAGGAGGAGGATATGAAAGCGAAAAGGTTATTTGGATAAACAAGCTGAAAAAGACAGCTAAAGTTAAGATTCGCAGGTCTGTAGACTTTTGAGAGTGTTTAGACAGATGATTGGCTTCTATCCATCTGAACTGAAGTGCCTGCGTAGGCGAGGTAACTCCACTTATACACTCCTCACTGTTCAGCACCTACATAGCCAAAGAACAATGTAACACAGCAGATGAAAAGATGTATTATGAATCAGCTGATGCTATTTCTGTATTGAGATATATATAGGCTAATTATATATCTTGTATTATTATTATTAGGCAGTTCCCTTCTGGTTGATCAAACATGTCTAAATCACTAATGTACCATCTTAGACCTGTTGACTTTCCAGTGCATCAATAAATTTTTGTCCCATTCAGTGGCTGTGTTGGTCCGTATGCCTGCGCCCTAGGTCTGCCACTGAAAATACTACTTTGTCTGTATTGTGTACTATGTGGTGCTTTGTTTTGTCATTGTTCTTCACCCTTCACTCCTAAATGTCCTGGTAAAACTGTTCTCTCACCCATGTTCCTTCCTCCTTTGTGAGCGTATACATTCTTTGTTGTTACGCAGTGTGGCCTTAGCACAAAGCTGTTCCAGATTGTGTGTGTGCTGTTACAAGTGCAGAATTAAAATGACTTTTTACCAGTTGCTGTTTGTTGTACTTCTTTTGGGTCTGTGAAAATGTTTATCAATCCAAACTAGTCTATATTCCTGATCAACACCAATAAATGGGATTAGTCAGTCCCTTCCATGTATTTTTCTCACGCTAAAATTATTAGGTACAATATAGAAAAAGTTATGTACTTGCTGTGCCACTTTACATTTTCTCTAAATCCCTGTCTGGATCTGTAACAGAGGATTTTGCAATTGTTGCAAGACAACAGTTTTTAACCAAACTGTTATGTTCTGAAGTATAGACTTTTGTAAAGGAGAACATTAAAGTTCTTAAATTATGGATCAGATCCAAAGTGGTTCCTGGGCAGCTCAGTGGTGGGTTATGAGTTGAGAAGACCTCCATAACCCCAGAATTTTGTAATTTAGGTCAACAGAGGAGCATTTTTTCCAACAGAAGAACATGAAATTTCTAATTTGTGTCTTGAGCTGAAAAAAAGAAAGACATTGTATACTGATAGCAGGAACATTTTTATTTTTACAAAACCTCCATACAGCTTTCCAAGTATTTAAACAGGGGATGTATTTAAGGAACAAGAAAACTTGTCAATTTCCAGCAGTAAAATAGACTAGTTTTACATAGACTTGCTTTTTCTACAACCGGCTAAGGAGCATCAAGTATTTTTTATTTTAAAAAATCTCTATTCGTGTCACGGTCTGCCATAGGGGTGACATTTCAGATGCTCCTTAAGTTTCGGTATAGTGGACAACTCAGCACCACACACATGACAGCGAAGAGGTAATTTCAACAACTCCTCTGTCCCTTCTTGGAGCGTGAACCTCCCGTCCTTCTCCAGCATGCCAATGACCTCTTCAGAATCTATGAAATAGTCTGTTGTAAACGAATTCCAGTGCTTCTTGTTTTTCAGACAAGGCGAGTCGAAGTCCTGGCTGATCACATGGAGGTGAACGTGGCTCATACTGGGGATGGCATGGTAGCCCAGGCGGAACTTCAGCAGGTCGTGTTCGGGGCAATGTTGCTGTACCATCCTGTCCGCCACCTGGTTCATGTGCCTCAACAGGTTGCAGTGCTCCCTGCACAGGGCCTTCAGACTGGGAATGGACTCCCAGGGCAGGACCAGCCAGTGGTACCGTGCCTTGGGATACTTGTCCTTGATGACTACTACTCTGTCGTCTTTGTAGAGCTGCATTTTGGGATCTTGCATTGAGGATTTCAAACCTTGGCTCCAGTGTCCCAACATTTCCGCTTTCACCGCCGTGTGAGGATTCGGGTTGAATTTGGACGGTGGTGAATTGGTGGACCCTCCGTGTTTGCAATGCGTGGAGTCCTGTGCTCCCCTTGGTACTTTGTTTCCAGAAGGCTCTTTGTAAAGTTCCCCATCCACTGAAGAGGGCCCATGGGGCCTCTTGGCCCCAACACTCTTCTCTGTGCTATCCTGACACGGGGATGCATCCTCTTTGAAGCACACAGTATACGGGTACAGCGCATTGACCACATACAGCTGCTGGCCAGCCCTCATCACCAACCGATTGCCTTTGCCCACCATCTTGGAGTCCACACTGGTGGGGTTGGCACCAAGTTGTTTTACACTGACACACTCTTTGTTGCAGTCCGCCCTGAGCTCAACTTGCTCCCTGGAACATTTTTTGTCTTTTATCGTTGTTTCTGGACCCCGACCGAGTACAACAGTCTGTAGGTGCGGTAGCTGAATCGGTTTATGTCTTCCATCTTTGCTGATGAGCAAACAAATAGACATGCTCTTTTCGTTTGTAGAATGAGTTTACGTTGCCCGTGCCTCTCAACACTTACGCCAACGCAAAACTCGTCGGCGTCGCTGGCAATTGCGTCATACACACGCGCCTGGTTTCTGATCTAATGCCGCGTTCAAAACGACTAGGAACAGGAAAAATAACGAGGTTAGTCACTGAAGTTAGTTTCCTTAACGTCGTTGAATCGGAGCTCTACAATGTTGTCCGAGTTTCAAATTGGATGAACGTTATAAACGATGTTCCCAGTCGGTTGTCGTTTCCCCCCAAGTTCCCGGTAGTCTTGAAAGCACTTGATTAGGTTATTCCCCTTGCATCATTTTGACAGTTCCGATCTTTTATTTCGCAGTTGTTTTGAACGTGGTGTAATGCCAAACGCTGTTTCAGTGTTCATTTAATGAAATTGTTTGCACGATGACGATGGATTTAACTTTTCTGGGGACTGGATCGGCATACCCTTCTCCTCATCGTGGTGCTTCTGCAATGGTGCTTCGAACAGAAGGGGAATGTTGGCTGTTTGACTGTGGAGAAGGGACACAAACTCAATTGATGAAGAGTCAGTTGAGGTCCAGTAAGTTCACCGTTTTTAAGCCTTTGCCAGTTAGCTTATCAACACTAGGTGGCGGTTGTCCGGAAATAGATTAAGACTAGTCCCGGACTAAAAAAGTATTCCTGTAGAGAGTGTCCAACTATCTTGATTTTTTGGTCAGGGCTAGAGTAATTATGTGACTGTGAAACTATGGTTTGGTCTATCAAGTGATTGATGAACAAGTTACAAAGTGTATAGCTTATTAGACCGCAACTAAGGTATTGTTTCTTTACTTCTAGTGTAGTGTACTTGTCGTGGTTGCGCATCGTTCCTTATGCTAAACATAACGAAACTGTCGATAAAATAAAAAAATATATATATATTTTACAGTGCGCAACTACAGCTCCACATGTCAATATCCGATAACTAATAAGGTGACACTTATCATGTAGTTCTAGTAGAAGCTACCCAGTTTACAGACAATCCACTTTACTGACTATCCAGCATCTTAAAACATCAACATCGACTGTTACTGATGAAGCGGTTCTCCGATTTATCCACTCACATTCACGTTTTCCTTACAGGCAGAATCACCAACGTGTTCATCTCTCACCTGCATGGTGACCACCTCTTTGGTCTTCCGGGGCTACTGTGCACTGTGAGCCTAAACCTCAACCCCTCTCCCGTCCAGCCTCCAACATGTGTAAACATCTATGGCCCCCGGGGTCTCCGGCAGTTCCTCCGGGTGGCATTACAGCTCACCAGCTCCCAGCTTGTTTTCCCCTACGCAGTACATGAGCTTGAATCCACCACCGACCAGTGTCCTCCAGAGGGGCATCTGAGCCCTGAAGTCACAGCAGATTCTGGATGTCTCCATTCCCAGGAGCTCCCCGGCCGAACGATAGCCCTGGATGTCAGTAGTGACTGCTATGTTCTGCTGGAGGACAAGCGCTTTGTTGTGAAGGCGTTCCGTTTGTTCCATCGTGTACCCTCATTCGGGTTCTCTGTTCAAGAACATGATCGGCCTGGGCGTTTGAAAACGGAGCTACTGAAAGAGCTTGGTAATCACGTGTTCACTGTGGCTTAACTTACAGTACTGTATATGTTGTCATATCTGTTGATTTCTCAGATTACCCCCCTTGTAGATATGTTGTTTCATAGGAGAAAGGCCTAAACTGTATATTTAAATCTACCGAATCAATAGAATGCACTGAAACAAAATATTTTAAAATATGATTTGTGTATTTTAAAATCTATTTTAAAATACGTCTCGAGAGGAAACTGATAAGAAGACTACAGTGGGACTAGCAAATTTCATGTCACTCACTTTTGAAGTAAATTGAAACCTGCTTGTCTTTCTCTCAGGCTTGAAGCCCGGACCTCTCTATGGTCGACTGAAAGCCGGCGAGTCGGTGACATTAGAAACTGGACAAGTGGTGAATCCCATTGAGGTGCTGGAAAAAGCCACCCCGGGACGAAAAGTATGTGTTTTAGGGGATTGCAGCTCGCTACTGGGCGAGGGGCCCCTGGGAGCCTGTCACAGAGCGGACGTCCTGGTGCATGAGGCCACCCTGTCAGATGAACACAGGGACAAGGCTGTGGACCATGGGCATAGCACACCTAGCATGGCGGCAGCAGTGGCGTTGGCCTGTAGCGCACGGTCACTGGTGCTCTACCATTTCAGTCAGAGGTACAAACCGGCTGGGCAGCACAAAGAGGGCGATGAGGACGATGTCTCGGAGCTCAGGAGGCAAGCTGAGGAAGCACTGCAGGGCACGGACATAAAGGTTTCCCTAGCGGAGGACTTTCTTACTATACCGATACCGCTTGCGAGGCCTCACTGAGGTTTCAAGTTAATTGAAAGCTGTTCACAACAGCGCCAAGGAGGTTGTGACTGAAATAATGAATGTATGGTGTCTGGGGAATATTTGTTGACTGTCTGAATTGAAAAGAAAACAAGTATTGACATGTTATCATAGCTGTACTCCCTGATAGGATTCTTCACGCTAAAAGAATAAACAACTTCGCTGTGTGTTGGAATCCACCTAGATGGAATGGTGCAATTCAAATTACAATACGTTATGACATTTATTGTTTTAAAATTGTTCTAGTTCTCTCCATGTCGTTAATAGTTTCACATTTTTTATAAATGTCTTTATTTGTACGCATTATTCATATGCATTGGTCTGTCAAATCATATTTTCTTGTAAAATGTTTTGTCTTTACATGAATGTATTTATTTACTTTAGTCTAAATCATGACTTAGTAGTGTAACTCCTTTTATCCATTTTACCGGTTAAGAACTTTGAAATGCATTTTATGTAACATTGTGCACTACGAATAAAGTTTGAATTTGTGTAATCTAATTGGTGGGACTGTAAAAATGTTTTTTGTTATGGAGTGTTGCCCATGCGCCAAGCGCCATGTTGGAGGAAACTGATTTTACTGTGAATTAGAAGCGGTGAAACAAATACGTGATTTCTGATCCATATGCTGTGTTGTTTAGCTAGCACGTTAATCCTAAGAAACAATTAAGATATGTTAATTACATTTCAAGAAGAAACTGTTTAGTTAAAGAAAAGCACACGGGAGGTCAGAGCAGTTCCAGCGCAAATGCAGGAGCAGAGTGACTTGGCCCCATCCACAGGGTATGGACAAAGATTTTTGGGACAGGCGACTACGCCGCCTCGCTGTAGCATTATGACTAGCTAATGAAATAGCCTAATAGCTGAATTTTAAATGAGGAGATGCAATTGTATAGCTGGTTAACAAGTTATGTGGCCAGTACCATATTATAAACACTTGGACTGTCCGCAAATTACTGCCGGTTTATACTGTTGACGTGTTTTTCGTTAATATTATCTACTTAACACTACTGGACGTTGTTAGCTATTTTGGTTGTCCAGCTTACGCTTGTGTTGTGGTGAGCAAAATATTTACGTTGACATCAGATAATAATTGGTATTGCCGAAAGCAGCGAATGCATTTCGATAACGTGTACAGTACTAGCTATAGTTAGCGTAGCTGGTCTTAACTACCCGACTTCAGCTAACTAATATATTTAGCTACTGTAAGCTTACATGTGTATTTATTATGCTCACTTTCTTCTGACTCTTGTTGCTACAGACAGTACCGTGACAAGTTAGGCTACTCTTAATGGCACTTGTTCCCGGTTATTTTCTGCCATACAACGTCAGTTGGGGTAGCTGGTTAAACTTAGTTGTGAATGAAGCAGTAACAGCGTGTTAACGTCAATATTTGGTGCATGATATTTTGGATGAACATTATGATACAATGACCTTATTGTGCTTGCGACGTAGCTAGCTAATTAATAACCATCATCTTTTTTCCCCCAAGTAATAATGTTAAATAAATACGGCACGATAATAACGCTGTCGTCTCTTTCAGAATCCCTTAATACTCGCCCTTTAAGCGGTGGGTTTTTGGGGACATTGCAAGTGTGGATTCTTCACGCTAAAAGAAAAAACATTTGTCCTGCGATGCCTTGGACCTGAACATGCACGTGTGAACTGGATGGAAGACAACCCTCTCTCTCTGATGTATTGCTCCTCACAATAAGAAGCTACATTCACATCCGGGAAACAAAGTATTTACCCCCTGTACAACTACACAGACCACTGGTTCTCAGGATGTCTATCACCAACACGCCTTCGAGTAACGACGCCTGCCTCAGCATTGTACACAGCTTGATGTGTCACAGGCAAGGCGGAGAGAGCGAGACCTTCGCCAAGAGGGCAATTGAAAGTCTCGTGAAAAAACTGAAGGAGAAAAAGGACGAATTGGACTCCCTGATCACAGCCATCACCACCAACGGGGCTCACCCCAGCAAGTGTGTCACCATCGGGCGAACCCTGGACGGCCGTCTACAGGTAGGTGATCCACAGCAGTTTCCTCTACATGCTGATCCCAGATCAGCTTCCCCAACAAACACCCCCCGCTAAGTCCTAATTGTTGACGCCGACCCAGGATGCTTCCGGGTGTAGCTGCCCGCTTCATGCAATGCGTGTCCCACTGTCTGGGGATCTGTGATATCTAGATGCAAAAGAGTTGGGATTACGAGCGTGGCACATGTCAAAAGTAAGGGCTTGGGACTTATTAGCACTCATGGGGGATGAGAAAAGTCTTCATTTAATGATGTTCTCCGACTTGCCGTTTTAAAATGTCCTGTGACTGCGCTCTTTTCAGGTGGCGGGGCGCAAAGGGTTCCCCCACGTGATCTACACTCGGCTGTGGAGGTGGCCCGACCTGCATAAAAATGAACTGAAACACGTCAAGTATTGCCAGTTTGCCTTTGACCTGAAGTGTGACAGCGTCTGCGTGAACCCGTACCACTACGACCGGGTCGTCTCTCCAGGTATTGGTGAGTGCGATGACGCCTGTGGCGTGCGTTTGTCCGTTGTAGGTCTCGAGCGCCTGCGTGGTTGTTTTCTTGCGCCACGTTAACCATCTCTCCTGTTGTATTTCACAGACCTGTCAAGCCTGACACTGACCAGCTCAGGTAAGTGACCTCTGACCTCTACGCTTTGGCCGCACATTTCTTCTGCTTACTGTTGACTTGCCTCCCAACTCTGCGCTGGTATGTCTTCTCAGCTCCCGGCTCGGGACTGATGGTTAAAGATGAGTATGACTTTGACGGCCATTCCCCGCTGCCCAGCATCGATGGTGGACCCTCCCTGCAGACCATCCAGCACCCTCCCTCAAGTCGAGCCGCGCCCTCCTCAGAGGCCTTCAGCACCCCCGGGCTACTGTCCCCCTCCGACGCCAGCGCCGCTTCCACCTCTGCCTTCCCCAGCATCTCCGTCGGTTCAGGAAGTGAGCGCCTACTTCAACACCCTGTTCCACCCTGTCCTCATTCCACCCTGTCCTCATTCCACCCTGTCCTTATTCCACCCTGTCCTTATTCCACCCTGTCCCACCTTATTACTAAATCATGACAGGGCCTTGAGTTTGTCGAACCTGAAAACATCCTGGGGTTGATTAATTTAGCTACAGCCCACAAAAAAGCAGAAGGACGAACATTCAAAATAGCATGCAATAATCACCTCACAGTATTCACAAACTCATCCTTGGGACGTAGTAACAGTGCTGGACACAGTGAAACGGTTTTGTTCCCCGGCTGCCATTCGACTGTGCTTGTCCCGCCCATTGGCTATTATCGACACGCAAACTTTCCCCATTTAAGTCCGCCTCTCAAATGTCTCCCAGCTTATTTTCTGGGTTTACAGACTGTGTCGAAGTGCGGCTTCCCCCCTCTCAAGACTTATCTGTAGGCATTCACCTCTGCCCTTACAGATGCCTCTTCCGCCTGGACCAGAAATAGCAGCTTCACCCCTAACATGCCTCTCCATCAGAACGGGCACCTACAACACCACCCACCCATGCCTCTTCCGGGGCGCTACTGTGAGTCCATACCACCGTCACCACCACCACCACCACGCCCGTCTCCGACGGGAACATGCATTTCACTCTCTCGGGGCACGTGATGCTCGCAGCTCGCAGGCGTGGTTAGGGAGGGGAATTCTGCCATTCACCATTTTCTGTCCTCTCGTGTGTCACCCTTGCAGGGCCTGTGCACAACGAGCTGGCCTTCCAGCCGCCCATATCCAATCACCCAGGTAAGTGAGGCGCAAGGCCTGTTTTTGACGCAGCGCCATTTGTCGTGTGTCTGTTGAGGATGGGGAGAGGGAGACCTGAGTTTGGGCTGTTTGCTGTGGTCCCCGCCTGCAGCGCCCGACTACTGGTGCTCCATCGCCTACTTCGAGATGGACGTGCAGGTGGGCGAGACCTTCAAGGTGCCCTCCACCTGCCCCGTGGTGACGGTGGATGGCTACGTGGACCCATCCGGAGGGGACCGCTTCTGCCTGGGTCAGCTGAGCAACGTGCACCGGACAGAGGCCATAGAAAGAGCCAGGTACGCCAGCGCTGATCCCCCCCCCCCTTCTGGCCCTGACCGGTGAATTCCTGTCGGCGATAACGTTGTCACCACATTGATCCCGGCTGCTCTGCTCCAAGGCTCCACATCGGCAAGGGGATCCAGCTGGAGTGCAAAGGCGAGGGGGACGTGTGGGTCCGGTGCCTCAGCGACCACGCCGTATTCGTGCAGAGCTACTACCTGGACCGTGAAGCCGGCCGCGCCCCCGGTGATGCCGTACACAAGATCTACCCCAGCGCCTACATCAAGGCAGGTGCCAACCTCTCCGTTTGCAACAGGGTCGTTGGAAACAAATCCAACGGTCTATTTTAGTGTCGAATCCCTGGTGTCCGTGGTGTGGGTTGCATGTAGCGTTATTTAAGCACATGGTTGCATCATACATTGATCTTTGACCCCGCTCTTCTTTGCCCGTGAACCAACAAGCGCCAGGTGACCTCACCTTTCACATTGAACGACTGCCGCACACTCCCTTATCAAACACAGCGCGGTGGCTAGCAGAAATTAGCAAGCGTTGATGGTCGTTCTCGAACTCTCTGTAAACTTTGCCATATGACAACATTGCATGTGAAGTAAATGTGTCAACATGATGATGATGGGGACACTTGATCCCTAGATAATATTTACCTATTTCAGTATTTCATTGAATTTCCAGGCCTCGTGCTATTTCAGCTAACCTAGTCTATGATTAAAAATAAGGTCAACAGAGAAGTCTATTGAGATTAGATTCGTTTTTCATCAGTGTCACAGGCGGGTGCAGCAGCAGTGGTATACATGAATTGGTTTTGTGTTCCCATTCCTCCCGGGTGTTTGACCTGTGTCAGTGGTTAACGTCAGTTGGTTTTGTGTTCCCGTCCCTCCCAGTTTTTTGACCTGTGTCAGTGGTTAACGTCAGTTGGTTTTGTGTTCCCGTCCCTCCCAGTTGTTTGACCTGCGTCAGTGGTTAACGTCAGTTGGTTTTGTGTTCCCGTCCCTCCCAGGTGTTTGACCTGCGTCAGTGGTTAACGTCAGTTGGTTTTGTGTTCCCGTCCCTCCCAGGTGTTTGACCTGCGTCAGTGGTTAACGTCAGTTGGTTTTGTGTTCCCGTCCCTCCCAGGTGTTTGACCTGCGTCAGTGGTTAACGTCAGTTGGTTTTGTGTTCCCGTCCCTCCCAGGTGTTTGACCTGCGTCAGTGGTTAACGTCAGTTGGTTTTGTGTTCCCGTCCCTCCCAGTTTTTTGACCTGTGTCAGTGGTTAACGTCAGTTGGTTTTGTGTTCCCGTCCCTCCCAGGTGTTTGACCTGCGTCAGTGTCACCGGCAGATGCAGCAGCAGGCTGCCACGGCTCAGGCGGCGGCAGCGGCACAGGCGGCGGCCGTGGCCGGGAACATGCCGGGCCCGGGGTCCGTGGGAGGCATCGCTCCAGCCATCAGTAAGCAGCACAGCACACACCTTCACCTGAGCTACCCTCACCCCACTCACACCACCAACCAAACATGCATGCGGCACCTGCTGTTCACTCATGGCAACGTCTGACCCGCTCTGCCTCTCGTGGGGGCCCTTCATTCTTTGTCATTTGGCCCACCCGTCACCATTCACAGGTCAATGTTGGTGTGGATGGGAAACGTTGTTGGGTTCTGTTAGACTGATTCCACCCCTTCGCCCCATTCAGGCCTCTCGGCAGCGGCCGGCATCGGGGTGGATGACCTCAGGAGACTGTGTATCCTGCGCATGAGCTTTGTCAAGGGCTGGGGTCCTGACTACCCCCGGCAGAGCATCAAGGAGACCCCCTGCTGGGTCGAGATCCACCTCCACCGGGCCCTCCAGCTGTTGGACGAGGTGCTGCACACCATGCCCATTGCCGACCCCCAGCCCCTGGACTGAACCGTCAGCCCCTACCCCTGGGGCACTTCATTTTGACGGATGCTGTATGGAGGAGCGAGGGGACAGGAAAGCTGCTCTCTGCACCTCTTTAAAGATGCAATGATTTCAGTTGGTTCATGTTCGTCTTTCTGTCTGCTTTGATAGTGCAAAATACATGCGTCTAGTTTAGGACAGAGGCTCTGATCGAGGAAGAGGGCCATTCTCCTAAAGCTCGCTGGCGCCCTTTAAGATTGCTCCTGTTCACCAGCTGTATGGTTTGCTACTCATTTTCTTGCTTTACATGAGAAGAGTAGATGATGGTCTCTGCCCTGTCATTTACAGCCAGAGAAAACATGAATGAAATACATTTTCCAGTGTGAGCCACACAATCTGTGTGTATTTGCAACCTTTTTTTGTGTAGACTATTTTATGAAAGGAATTGTAGTAACATTTTATTTTAGCACTTCCTGTTTTTTTTGTATCCTGCATCCTTTGGCTATCATACTGCCCTGTACTGGGAGAGTGGATGTATTGAGGTCTATTACAGACTGTATAGCAGGTCATGGCACGCTTGTTCACAACACTAAGACACTTACATTCATACTTCCACTTTCACAATATAGGTGCCCACACACTTTTGTAGATTATCTTATGTGTAAGTTAAACAGTTCTGCAAACCCCACCTCCTTCCTTTTTCCCTTCCTCAAGTGTACACAAATTCTCTTTATTGATGCATGTGAATGTTTGCATAAATGGTGAGAAGTGACGACAACCTGTCTCCATGGTGGCACAGGTTTTAAGCCAGTGGCACAGAACAAAATAGGCTTGATGAGATGTAATACAAACTCGTCAACAGCATCTTTCATCATGGTGTTATGAAGGAGTTGTTGCTTCCTTCAGAAGCTTTGAGAACCACCATTGTGTTTTGTTTTGTTGTGTGTAGCATCATCCCCTAATAACAAAAAACATGTAATAAACTTTTGGTAAGAAAAAAAAAAAAAAGCTTGGATAGAATCGTGTGCTGAAGAAATATTTTTGCAAGATTTGAGGTTCATTTTAGCTAATGTTCCCTGGAGATGGAAATTGAATTAGGAAACATAATTTTAGTTACAGATGAAAGTCTACTTCACCGAGTAGCTGGAAAACTTTGTAAATCATTATTACAGCGATCTCAATCTGTATACTCAAGTGTTGATATTTTACCACTAACTGAAATGACGTTTTACCAAGCAGGTCCGCTCCAAAAAAAGACAGTGGGTTAAAATCCAATCTGTTAGAATAAAATAAGTATAATCAGAATTCACAATAGTGTAAATGCAGCCCATTTTGAAGAACATTTCGTCTGGGGTGTTTATTTATAAAACATAGAATTTTCCCTAAATATTTCAATTTGGTTTTGTGACAAATGTGTGTTCAAGCTGTTGCCGTGACGGAATCATGTCCAGTCTCATTCTGGACTGGTCCATTGGGTACAGGTCAGACCTCAACATGCCTTGCTATTGGTTTTAGAACTGTTAGTTAACATTTTTTTGCCGATGCCCAACATATTGAATGCCATTCTCAGGCCACTACCCATTTTTGTATGAATTACAGTTTGTTACCATGGGATCCTTGAATTGCTGGTAATTGGATAAATGGCAACAAATAATTTATTTTGCCAAAATAAAAAAACATTGCCTGATATTCTTGCCTCTATCCTTTGTCTATGTTACAACCCATTTAATAAATATATCCTCCAGCCTGTAACCCTAACTTGTGTTGGGACTTCAGATCCTACATCACAAATTACTATTTAAAAACGTTTACATTTGAGCACCCAAATTAGGTGACATTAAGTCAGAGTTCAGGTACATCAAAACTAATTTCCACTACCTACCTCTGCCTCAGTACATACTAATCAGTACACAATAATTGAAATCATTTTTAAAGACAGGCAGAAAAGCATATGAATTGTTTATCTGCTTGGTCATCCTTTCAAAATATTGACCCTTCAGGGTAAATAAAAGTTTCTCAAATGTGTCATGATCATTAGCACCCTTCTGGACCTAGGGGAGCCTTGTGCCAGACTGTCTTAGTCATATAGCAACATGAGGAACGTCAGTGAACACAAAACATGTAATTAAACAAAAGCATATTGACCGTAATAAATTACGCAATGGCTTTTTTGGATGGTAGGTAACTGAATATTGTTACCGTGCTCTAGTGCCTCCTTGTGGCGGCTTTGTGAGCCGGTGAGCTCAATCGACCAGGAAGACCCGGGAGTATGAGGATTCTGATCAAGACTTCCTGGTTGAGGAACCACAATAACATCCAGTTGCGCCGGAAGACACGTATTTCAAAGTCTGCCGTCCTGAAACTGCTCAGAAGTGCTGTAATGAAGCAGGTCCTTAATAGTCAATTGGATATCGGGAAATTGGGGAGAAGAGAATAAAACATGTTTTGCGCGTCTTTAACAAGTGTGCCCATTAAGCATAGGTGATAGGTTAATCCGAAATTCAGAGAGCTTCTCTGAGTCCTGGCTCCTCGGATATAGCCAAACCTGCTAACATTTTATGTAAAAAAAATAAAAAATAAAGGGGAAAAAGTTTGAACCCACCAAAATGTTGTTGGGTGGTCCAACTGTTTGCGCACTTTATGTAACAAAAACGGTATTGAAAGTCTACAGTATAATCAATGGTCTTTCCGGACACTACTGCTGCTGAATCAGCTGACATGAGTGGCTGTAATGACTGATTGTACTGAAGGCGCACAAACAAAACAATGATTAAGACCTTTTTGGATGTACATACAGTTCGTAATGGCAGCCGTTGTGATCGTTGCTCAAACTACCAAAATAGTTTTGATAGGGCTCAATGTTTTGCTGAGTATAAATTGTGTTTGTATGTAACATCTGAGGCTTCAAAAAATTCTCTCAGGTTCCTGAGCGAAACAGTGGTAAAGTTACTTCCATGTTGTCAGTGCTAGACCAGGTTCAAATCCAGAAACCCCCGCTAATAACCATCTTGGAAATGTGTTAAGAAAAGTGTTTTAGATATTGGTAATAGTTATTTTTTTTTACTTTGACATGAGAGATCCAAATCGTCTACACTTTAAACACCGTATAATGACCAGGGATACGTCTCCTAGTGCGAGGAAGGTTAAATGCCAAGCCAGCAGCTGCGCCGTCGCGTTTGACCCATTTCTCAGCCAGCAAGGTCGCGGACAGACCCCAGGGACTACGACCAGCAGTTTAACTCCACTAGACATCCTGGATACACACTCTTCTGTGCAGTACAGCTCACACTCGGCACGCGTACGTTGTCCACCTCAGCGCCATGTCCAGATCTAGCCTGGTAACAGCCTGAGGTGGTTTGGCTGCACATCAGCTCTTGTAACATGGTTACGAAACTACATTGGTGAGGTTATCGTTGTGGAGAGAACTTAAACAGCCCAGTTTGAACGTATCACCAGCTTTTACGAATGACCTCTGTGCCACAACTTCTCCTCGCCAGAAAATAACACAGAATATCTATAACATGACTTTATGAAGAACTGAAACTTGCTGCGTCCCCCACAAAAAACAATTTTTTTTTAGGGATTATTAAATGGATGGATAGTGGAGGAAAAGTTTGTAGTCAGAAGAGCATGGGTTGGAGTCGAACCAAGGCTGTAGCAGTACATGCACAAGAGTCACATAAGAACACTGTATTAACCTATGCCACTTGAAACAATTACAAGTTAACCACTCAAATAGGTTAGCTATGTAAAGCAACTGAAAAATATGTAACCGGTAAAAACCTTTTTGAAATAAAACAGAACAAGAGACAAATAAAGGCTTTAAATGAAACCATCTTTATTAAGTAACTTTAATATCAGAAAAATAAAACTCTTAATTCTCTTTACAGCAAATATATAATATCAGTGCTTCGGCCACAACTTAAAAGGCCATTTATCATAAAATATAGTTTGCTTTAAACAACTCAATTTTGTTGAATTTATGCCATTAGACTTCCCTACATATACAAAACAAAAGTGTAGTAAAATTAGCAAATACTTTAACTGTTGGTAACAGCATATATGTATATATACAGTATATATTTAAGATACATTTGTTCCATTCTCAGTTTGGTGGCGTACAGACAGACGCAGTTCACATTCGATCCTTGGCCTTTGTACAGTTGCGGGTTACAATGCGTTTGTGAAAACATGCGTTTGTGCACCCGGTCTACAAGATGGCTGCTAATCATCATTTAAGTACTGGTGAATTATACTACAAGCAAATAGCACTGATGATCTGCTGCACACCTCAACTCGTTCTCCAAGTTTTGCTCGTACTAGAGAAAAATAAATCTTATTTGTAAACATTTTAATATATATTTATATTTGTATATCTGAAATGTAACTTCAAGTGAAATAAAAAATAAATTTCTGTATATTATCGGTCTTTAACAATAACAACACTCAATACACAAAATGTCAAGACTTGTCTTGAGGTTGAGAAACGTAAGATATCATTCAAACAGAAGCCACATACCTCTGGGACTGCTTCTAAACAAGCGGACCAATTATTGGCATTCAGACAAATCAAATCAGATCTTTGTCAATACTTGGGCTCCCTGTCTAATGCCAGCTAATGGCGGACGGGAAGAGGGGTGAGAGGATGACAGCGCAGGGAATACTAGGTCTCGTCTGTCAGCAAGATAAGACATGGGCTCTGTGCTTGGGCACATGATAAAACTCAAACATGAGAAGGCAGCTCAAATTAAGAACTTGTACCAGAGGCAGAGGAAACCGTTAGTTCAAAATTGCATTAGGGTCAACGTAGGCTAGTTAAGTTCAGTGTGGGTGATTGCCCCATGCAAATGTCTGTCTGACTCCCCATATGCAGGACACAAAATACTGAATAACATGGCTGGAATGTCAGGAGCCCAACCACATAGGAGCATGAGTTGACCACACCCCAACCGAAAATCAGGGCCCTACCTGAATGGATCTAAGACATGTCCTTTGTCAGTCTGACCCCTTTAAGCATAAGGTCTGGGTTGAGAAATAGTGTTTGATAAAATACATGCTTTCTAAAAAGGCCACAGGCTTTTTTTTTTTTTTTTTTAAATAGAGTTCTATGGTAACATGGAGTACCCACAAAACCAGTTGTAAGTTTTGATTACTTAAGTGGAATTAGGCACAAGTTACTGTAAACATAATGTTTTTAAGTTGCAATGGAAAGCATGGCAGTACTGAAATAGCACATATTGGTACTTCCTGTCTCTAAGCACTGCTAATGACAGGTAAGGGGAAGAAATTATATATAAAAAAAATAGCAGCTAAATAAAGGGACTGAAACCAGGAGAGAAATAAAACCATACGACCAAATTTAACATTGACTCAAAGACCGTTGAACAGCTAGGCTGACAACCATCCCGCTACCCAAAATGTATACATTATACAAAAAAAATAAAAATAGGAAGATTATTACAATGTCAAAATTAAAATCATTTTTGACAAATCCCAATGCTACTCGGCGGGCAACTGACCTCCACGAAACAGCCTGACAGTGGCCACGCCCCCCGGCCAAAGCACCCAACCACTCCCTCACATGTTACGCAGCCGTATGGCCTGGGACACCGGCGTCTGGCAAACGGGGCAGATGGCCTCCGGGCTCCGGCAGATACGGGTGGCACACTCGATGCAGAAGAGGTTGTGCCCGCAGGGCACCAGGGCTGCAATGATCTCGCTCTCCAGGCAGCGGATGCACTCCTGGCGGCCGCGGCTAAAATCTGGTGGTGAGTTGGAGCTGGTGCTGTCACCGGAGGACGAGAAGGCGGGGAACTCTCGGGCGTCTGAAGCACCGGCGGGGGCCCTCTGAACCCGCCGAGCCATGGGGTGCTCCAAGGCCTCTTGGAAGGTGGGGGAGTGGCGGGGCGTGCCGGGCTGGCTGTCTCGGACGGGGGCCTGGCGGCCATCCACCAACTGCACGCCCCGTTCAAATGGGCTCCACGCCGGCTGTGGCGTTGCCATAGTCACCGCCAGAGGGTCAAACCTAGGAGAACCCAGGGCTGCAAGCTCCTCGGGGGCCAGGGGGAGCAGAGTCTCCCCGAACCAGAAGCTGGCCGCCCCGTTGTTGTTATTGTAGTTACCGTTGGCATTGAAAGGGCTCGTCGGACTGAAGTCGGCCATGCGATTCCCCGCGCCTCCATAGTAGGAGTCAGTGGAGCCGCTCCCCAGGGAGCTGGAGCTGTCGTTGCGGTAGTTGGCAGTCATCCGCGTGCCACCACTGCGGCGAGCACCGGCAGGTGCGGCGCCGTTCGAGTGCAGCCACGCGGCGCAGCCGCCGGCCTCGAAGCTGACGTCGGTGCCGTTGTAGTGAAAGTCGTTCTCGTCCCCGGGGACCTCCACGCAGTTGCCAGTGCGCGTGGCGATGTGGGCCTCAATCTCCTCCCGTGCCCTGTCCACATTCTCAGGCATGCCGGTCACCTCAAACACTGGCTCTTTGTCTCGGCTCGGCGTGACAATGTACGTGTGTGTCTGCTGTTGGATGCGCTTGATAGTCGCACCCTTGGGACCGACTACCAGCCCGACCACACGGTAAGGTACACGCACTTGGATGGTGGTCTGGCCAGGCAGGGAGGGTGCGCCTGGCAGACCCGGCCCAGCCGCCGCCAATGGGCCCGCCTTGTTCCGAGAGGCACGGATGAGGGAGAAGTGCTCGGCAGCGGATAGGATTTCCCTCTTGGCCATGGCCACATCCTCCTTTCTCCCCGTCACCACAAAGACAGGCTGCTCCCCTCGCATGGGCGTCTTGATGTAGGTGTTGGTCTTCGCTCGCAATGCCTTGATCTTGCAACCTAGGGGAAAGCGTAAAGGAAGAATCTCAGTTAAAGAAAGATTGTTGCTGACAATGATTTTTTTTTTTGGCGACAATTAAACATGACTATTACTTGCATTTAGAATTTATATTTTTTGTTGACTATCTTTGGAAATCAGAGATATTGCTACTTTGTCAAGTCTTCTTGTAGCTAGTTGAAAGTCGAACTTCTTTTCATTTCCTCGACGTTTTGACAACAGTTCACCATCCCCCACAGGCAGACATGAAAACTATTTGCGAAACTAGCTATGGCAGTCCAGTCAACACATTTTTTACGAAGTTCAAAATAGTCCGTGACAGACTGATTTGACAAGTTAGTAAATTAATATATTGACATATTACAACTTGGTTACAACGATTTGTTACTAGCGACAGCTTGCTAGCTGATGTGGCATGGTGGTCAACAAAGGCAAAGCTATTATTTGAGATGCTAGCTGCACAAAGCGAGGCTAGCTAATGTTAGCATACCATCAAATAATAGAAATACAACTTGCTAGTTAGCTTGCCAACTCAATCACATGCCTAGAAAAAAACAAATCAATATTTGTCAGCTTAACGTATGTAAATGGTGACCTACTTCGCAGATACAAGCCTCCACATTTCGGGAATGATGACAAATATCAACTAATAGTAAAAGTGTCAGAAAGCTGCATTACATACAATATTATTCCGGAAGAATGAAGGTATCGTCCACCTATTTTAAAACCAATGTGCGTTTATTTTTGTATTTTTTACCAACTTACCCTGTCTACCGACAATCTCTGCAACATGTTCAGAACTGGGCACCGAGACACATTCTGTTGTGTTCACACTCTTTCTCCGCATAAGTAACGACGTCTCAACTTCATAGCCAGGCTCTCCGTACACAGAGGGCAAAATAATCATTCCGGTTGCCTGTTGTGTTTCGTCCTCAAGCTCATCATTATACAGCAAGAGTGCATCGGGCGTCTCCATCCCAGGTTTCATAACCGAGCGTAGTCCCGAGACTTGGGCCTGCGCAAGTAGCGAGTTGTTGGTATCATGTTCCTCCAGCAGCTCCTCGTCGGCTCTTTCCTCGTCGTCCTCTTCCGTGGGATGGTAGCGCGGTAAAGGCTGTAGGTCCAGGACCGCGCCAAGACAACTAAAATGAGAGACCGGGCGTGGATAGGAGGGTGTCTCGGCTTGTTCCCTGGGACTGCCGTGGTCATCGAGGCCTATGCCGGCGAAGGCATGCACAACTAGTGGCGGGATCTCCGACTCAGTTTCCTCGGTCTCCAACAAAGATGTGCTACTAGGCATTGTGAATCTCTGTGATGTGAACTAAATGAATAACACACGTTCCGATAATTAAAAAGTAAATATGATCTGTAATAATTAATATATTAAAAGATTTTGATTAAAATTAGCGCCAGCGCCAGTTGGATGTTGTCGATGTGTTTTGTCTTGTCTTGCACCCCTCCCTCCCCCTTTTGTCTCTCCAGCAGCAGAGTTTGCTGGATTTCTCGCGAGATAATCAAATTTTCTTCTAAATTGTAGATATAATGCGGACTCTACTCCCTTGGACCGCCACCCGCAGCTTGGGAGGATGCAATAAATGAGAGATTTCACATGAATTAAAATTATGACAATCATGTGGAAATCAAATCAGTTGATTAAAACAACCTTTATTAAACCAACCATCTCATATTTAACACAATGCTTGCCAAGGAGAAAATGAGCTTCTTCCTCTGAATAATGCACAGTTAATGGACCATCGGCACTTGTTAAAATTAATGAAATGCCATCGCATGGATCATTTGTCATTCCACAACGTCTCTTTTCTATGAAGTATTTCTGCACAAATATTAGTTTGCTGAGATCAAGTGCATCGTTAATGGTGAACCTCTAGATGGCAGCATTGTTTTAAATAAAAGGGTCCTCCGTTAGGTTTGAAATTTACTTTTGAACAATTATCATGAAAATAACTGTTATTACAGAAGTGAATGTTTACCTTGTGCATGAAAAAAAAATCGCAATCATTGTAAAGCCTACAACAATACTGTTTTAGTATTCTTTGTGTAATATGACACCAAACATGCGTAGCCCGTGCGTTGCTTAGACACTAAATAACATGGAGCGCGCCGAAAACACGTTGAGCTAAAATAATTTTTTATGAATCATAAGTAGCCTAGTGAGCAAAAAGGGAAGATATGGCTAATACCTAATAATATTTGTTATCTCATAAAGTAGCCTTGTCTTATATTTACTGCTGGTGAAAATGTATTGTCGCACTCCAAGATGTACCTACCTCACCGTCGGTAGTACTACGTCCCAAGTTGGGCCAGGATCATATGAGGTCAATCAATATAAAACCCAGAAATCTGGTAAGAACGTTATCTTTTTCGAATTAACAGGTTTAACTAGCTAGCCATGCCATCAAAATGTCGCAAGTCATAAGTATTTGTAATTAATGTCACTTGCTGAAACCATGCAGTCGGGTAACTAAAGTCAGCTACAGTGCATTCTGAAAGTATTCAGTCCCCTTCACTTTTTAACATTTTGTAACGATACACCTAAAATTATAACATTGCTTAAATGTATTTTTCCAAATCAGTCTAAACAAATTACAGTACCCCATAATGACCAAGCAAGCAGAATTTTATTTGGAAATGTATTAAAAAATTACAAAAAACATAAATATTCAGTCCATTTTAAGTATTAGTATTCAGAGGTCATGTTCATCTTGTTTCCGTAGACCATCCTTAAGATGTTTCTACAACTTGGTTGGAGGCCACCTGTGGTCGGTGTTGCCAGGTAAAGCAAAAATATCTAGAGCAACGACTGCTCCAAATAAAGACGTTGATCGGCAACTATCTAACTTTTTTAATTATACATTTTATTTGATTGAGGCTACATTTCAAAACAGGGACGACACAGATGACATAATAATAATAATAAGAGTTCTTGCATGGTGCGCTCTGCCCGCCCGCCAGCTTGGGGATTGTACCCAGATGTCAGGCTCACTGCGACCCCCAGGTGGCCCATGAACGACCTCCAGACACGGGGCTGCAGTCCGATACAGTGTCTTCCGGAAGGCCGTAGTGCCGGAAGACCTGCTGGAGTGGCGCCTCGACGACTTGTACAGCAAAGGGAAAACCGGGAAAGGGAATGGGTCGGATCACAGAATGACTGTGTTGCCGTCTGACCGAGGGAGGTCTGTGAGGAAGTCAATGGTGATCTGAGTCCAAAGCCGCTGAGCCACTGGCAGAGAGTGCCGCTTACCTGTACCAGTACTTATCCTTTGGGGTAAACGGGCCGACCTTGGATACGTAGATTTTCCTTGTGGGGCAGCCAGCAAAGAACAAGGTCTGGTGAGGGTTGAGGCATTTCCCTTCCCGGGTGTACTTCAAGTTCCTGTGGTCTGTCAGCCTTGTGAAGGGCTCTTTAGTACCTTTCAGTACCCTCGAGCTAGTGTCGCCCAACCAGGATGTAATCTATAAAGACGATCACATGTCGCCCAACCATGTCCCGAAATACCCCGTCTAATAAAACATTGGTTGAAGTAAAGTACAAGTACTTTAAGGAAAAAGTACAGTTCATGACAGGTATTAGAAGCACCGACAGCTATGTGATCCTTGTTCCTTATGTTGATCTTTGTTTCACGGAGTATGCTGTTTCTGAAATTGTTTATGCTGGCACATGTTGTGACATGTCAGTTACAGAGACTGAAATTCTTAACTGTTTTTCAGATGGCTATGCTCCATTCCTCTCACTGTCCTCCCGGGAGACACTGTTCCACAGGTCCAGCGATGACACCGACTTGCCCGGACCAGGGCAGTATAACAGCTACCAAGGCAAGGTAACACATCCACCCAAGTGTGAAATGAATCGTTTGCTGATCAGTGTTGTCAAATAGGGAGAATTAATCCATGGGTTGAATTTGATACGCAAGTTTAGGTCATTATCACAAACAAAGGCGATGTTGATCTGAACCTCACAGGGTCACATTGTGGGAGGACAAAGTCTCCGGAATCGTTCAAAGCGGTTCGATGAGATGGTGTCGGAGGTCCCGGGGCCTGGAACGTACAACATCCGACCAGCTGGCGACACTCCTGGCAGTGCTGAGGTCCAGCCTCCGGGGAAGAGAGGCACAAAACTGGTGTGTAGTCCTAGGAAGTATTCACCTGGAACAAAGCAGAAACAAGCAGGCTTTAACAGGGACTCATCTACTTCAATATGTTGACTGTCAGTTTTGATGCTAAACTGCTAAACGTTTTGCTGCGGTGTTTACTGACAAATCCACCCGTGGACAGATGAGTGGGTCGGCAAACAAAGGGCGTTTCAAAAACCTAGAGCCGGAAGATGGAGATATTGTTGGTAAAGAGGCTCCCACTCTCTGTTCCTGCCAGGGACTTCACAGAGGGCATACACACCTGAAGTTCCTGCCGCAGCCAGACATCCCATCAATCCCTTCCCCAGGACAGGCCTTTGGCTATGAAGATAACGGACAGGGGTTTCTCTGCAAGAAAAAGCCAGACGAAAAGGATGACTCATTAGGACCTGCTTTTTACAACCCGCTATTGGTAAGAGAGAGCACACACACACACCATACACACACACACACACACACACACACACATTATGACAGTGTGTGTGCTGAGAGTAAATTCATTAGTGTGTGTCTGCTCGTGAGTGTGTGTGTGTGTGTGTATGTGTGCTTGTGCTTGTGTTTGCACTTACTCTGTGTGAGAGAGTTCCATTAGCAGCAGCCGATCTAATGCACCAGTGGGTCTCTTAATTTGCCCAGAATCTATTTCCATAGCTAATGATGGGAGCTCCACTTTAAAAAGTCACAAAGCACCTTGTTCATTTATTCTGGTGTCAACAAAGAAGACCATTAGTAATTATTCTCCAAGTTATATTACAATATTCACTTAAAATAATGCAACGTTCGCTGGTCGGGCCGTCAATTAGACCATATTTCATTTGCTAATGACTAACTGAGTGAACGGCGTCCTTGAGGTAGGTTATGTCAACCCAGCCCGGCAGAAAGAGCCTAGTGATTTAGGGTTATCAAGAGTCCATCAATTCATTCCTTTCTTCCTCTCCCTGTCTGTAAATGCTTTAAATCTCCTGACTGACATGCATTTTTAACCACCAAGTTTATCAGGTCACAGAGCTAAGTAGCTTTCTAATGGTGTTCTTTCAAAGTGGGTGAGACTACGCTGAAAATTCTTATTTGGGCAGTACTGTTGGGGGTGGCCTATACTCTATTTTTTTTACCTCAGCTCAAAATCTACAATTAATTTCAAAACAAACCAAATTATTCATACCTTTGGTTTGTAGTGTGAGTCTCGGTTGCACTTTCTTTGGTTGTCTTTTTTTTTAAACGACGTTTGTGGTGTTAGCTAATTGGATGCAACATGTTCATTTGCTGTTCAGGGGTAGCTGATTGAATTCAAACCTGCTGTGTCATTTTGATCGCATAATCACTTAAGAAAGGAGTGCTCATGTATTGTCATTACTATGAATTAAAGACTCCTGTACCATATTGCAATCGACCGAGTAGAAATGGCAGAGGTTGTAAAGAAAAGAGGTACTGGCTTCTAAATCTCTCCTGACATGTACCGACATTTATTGACATTTCTTCAACCCATCCTTAAGAATACAATTCAAAATAGCAGCAACCCCTCCACCTTCAGAGATGTTTTTTTACTCCCATCTTCTGCAGGCAAAATCCAGCGCCTGTCAGAAGTACAAAGGCGTCCATTTTGGAAAGATGACTGGGAAGCGAGTAGAGCTGAAGGTGGTTGAGGGTCCTGGACCAGGCCAGTATGACCACGATGCGTGAGTCCCACCTCCTCACACTCGCCCCACCAGTGCTACTAAACACACACCCCTATCCTAGGCTGGTCCAATCCAGTGACTCTGGCCTATAGGACCACCCCAGTCAGGCACCTAGGCAATAAGAGACTCTAATACCCTGTAATGTGCATTTGTTTTCCCAGTTATCGAAATCCAACAGGGTCATATTCAAACACAGGCTACATGCTCCATTATTCTGTCTGGGTTTTTTTTATGCCAAAATAATATTGAAGTGATATTAAAGTGTTTAATATAATTTACGGCTGGCACCTCCATCCTGACATTATTGACGGTGAGTAAGGATGAGTCTCGCTAAGCACTTTTGGGCATTGTGGGCACCCTCCCAACGCAGTTATTTGAAAGGCATCAACAGCTCAATAGTGGGGAGGGCACCTGCATCCCTCCAACCGACACAGCCCTCAATCTCCTCAATTTAGCTTAGCTGGGTCGTGTAAATCACTGCTCCTCCGTTGTCTGCTGTGCCTTCCTGGGTATATGGGACTAACAGGGTCATTTGGCAATGATTGACAGGGCCCAGGCATCCTCCCCCCACGCCTGAGAGCTCAGAGCTGCTGATAAATATGACTTCCCATCCCCCCCGTCCTGTGTTCCAGGTATTTCAAGGCTGTGTACGAGAATGTCAATATGAGGAATGGGCAGGGGAGTCGGTCAGAGCTGGTTGTCCCGCGCTACCATGAGATTGTCCCCTTGCAAGAGAAGAAGAAGGTGAGGTTGAAGTGGTGGTCCACTTCGGGGGGTGCATTGTGGTCACACCGTAATGACCACAACATAACCGGCCTCTATAACCGCATAGGCAAAATGTTGGCCACTCCCACCACAACTAATTTCTCTTCTTCATTTTTTAACTTAACCTTCACAGTGACTTTTACCACACTGCAAACCTAAGCCCTAATGTTAAATTAAGACCGAAAAAGCAAATGTTAATTGTCAAGAAGTGACACCTTCGTGACACCTTCTTTGGGATGTTGTTGTCCTATTGATGTTTGTAATTGCTCTGCCGTTCCTTTCTTTATCTGTGTTTCCCTTGACATGCTTACTGCAAGCACTGCAGCATTCTTCAGTGTTGTGACTTCTCTACCTGCTCTCGCCGTTATACCACTCACCACCAGATGGCGTTCAAGCTTCACAATTGGACAGAGCTCCTACAGTGTGATCAGTGAATATGGGCTGAAGTTTTTCAAAGAAACAGATCTAGGATCAGCTTTCTGTGCCTCAATCCTAACCGTAACCATTGGTGGGGAATTGCAAACTGACCCCGGATCAGTATCTATGGGTGGCTTCATCCTACTCTATAATAAGCAGACATTAATTGCCTGCAAATTTTCTTCAATTTCTGAAATTGTCAGGTATCATCAGCTACTTGATCTGCACCAGAACCGCAAGGACTTTGGACAGGGACAGCTACGTGTCTTTCGGGCCTGGTACTCCTGAGGTGTGGTCCAAGACCTCCTGTCTTCCTAAGTTGAAACAGAGCAGGACACAAGGAGAATTTAGAGAGCGCATTCCTTTGACTTACAAAGGATTTACAGTGGAGAATGAGAACCAAACCTACTCCCCCAGCACAATAATACAGCAGTGTAAAACCTTGGGGCTGAGACAGGGAGGTCCAGTGACACTGTGGCCCTATCCGAGGGTGACCCTGGCCACGGCCAAACAGACCCATGGTCTGCTTTTAGGGATTTGTGGTGAGAGGAGGGTCAGGTGTGTATGGCAAGGCAATGGTGTGTGTGTGTGTGTGTAGTTGCCCTCCTGTCAGTGTGGGTTTTCTAAAGTGACCCCCCCCCCCAGTGTTGGCTGGGCTCCTATCCATCGTCTTTAGAGAGGGACTGGCACGGCACCACCTTGAAGCAGGACCTACAGAACCTGGGCCTGTTCTCCCACTCACTGTCGACCCCACTGAGTATGAGGGTGGGGTTCGGTTGGAATTGAAGTCACTTAATTCAGAACCCCCCCCCCCCCACCCCCAAGAAATAATTAAATCAAGAAGCCTTTTGAAATGAGTCACTACTCTTTCAGTTAATTGCAAACTTGTTGAAAATTGCTACTCTGTTTTCATGTGTTGACTTTGAGTTAGTTTACTTGGTGAAAGGTCTAACTTCATTTTGAACTGATACCAAATTGACCCCAACCCGGAGCTGTACGTGGTCGTGAAAATGGCCAACAACAACGGTCTTAAATAACTGCCAACATTGGATGGTTGGTTGGATTGGTTCCATTTAAATTAAGTCGGCTGAGAGTGGGTAATTATACCTGGCAACATTTGATGATGTAGTCACTCAATCTATGACACTTCAGAAAGAAGAGTGTAGGAGGAACACTGGGTAACATTAAACCACTATAACCAGTGTGACTAAACCTATCCATTAAACCACTATAACCAGTATGACTAAACCTATCCACTAAACCACTATAACCAGTATGACTAAACCTTCCCATTAAACCACTTTTACCAGTATGACTAAACCTATCCATTAAACCACTATAACCAGTATGACTAAACCTATCCATTAAACCACTATAACCAGTATGACTAAACCTATCCATGAAACCACTACCCACCAGTATTGTCCCCAACATTTGGCAGGTGAACGGACATCAGCGGCCCCCAATTCTGGAAGTCCACACACAACACATTTTTCCATTTTAATGGGTCTAGCGTGAGCCAGGGGTAGCTGGCTATGCAAATTAACCAGCCCTGTCCTTGATAGAGGGTCCCTGTGTCACAGGTTTGGCTGGGAGTAGCGGGCGATGTGCAGCCCTGGTAAAATAATGGAGATCTTCATTTTCCTTTTAATGTCTTCCAGTTCTGTATTGTCATCTGATGTCCTGGGTGTAATGCCTGAGGTTCAGCCTCTGGGGTACCTTCAGGAGTGGAGAAAACCCAGTAGAACATAGTTCAGTTAGCCAGTTTCAATAGATTAACTGCAGTTTAACATTTCCTCCTCACAGCTTTTTCGGGCGACTAAATGGCCCTGGATGGAACGGACCCTAATCCTGTCACCTTGCCGCCCCCCGTACTTCATAAATCCTACCCAGCTCTCTGCGGTTCTGCCAAGGAACATGGCTGCATCACAACTAACACCCTGTTCCCTTTACAGCATATTCATTCTGACCAGAACCAACAGGCCCTACACAGGAGAGTTAGGGATGTAATGGGAGCCAGTGTTGTGAAATGTAGGCCGCCACAACCTTGAGGTGGCCTCCGAAGAGTTCGCAGCGCACAGAGCAGCCACACACAGCGCCTCATTCTCCCAGACAACATTATTTCTCAGAGCTGAAATGTGTGTGTGTGTGTGCGTTTGTGTGCGCGTTTGTGTGCGTTTGTGTGCGTGTGTGTTTGTGTGCGGCTTTTTCAGCAAGTGCACATTTGCTTAGTTTTTGTGCTTACTTGGTTTCTCAGTGTGTGTGTCCTGGGTAACTAACGTCATCCTTGCGGACTCTAATGGTCAATACATCACGTTACATTGTTCATAGGGAGGCTGAATGGACCAAATTAGGGAGGAGATCTTCTGTCTAAGGGCCCACTCCACTCCCCTCACTGGTGCCTGGGCTGGATATCAGCATCCCTCTCTCGCCATCATCCCAGTCTCTCTCCGTTGTCCCTCTCTGTCTCCAGTTCCTCTCTCTCCATCATCCCTCCCCCATCATCCCAGTCTCTCTACGTTGTCCCTCTCTGTCTATAGTACCTCTCTCTGTCACCCCTCTGTCATCATTCCTCTCTAACCATAATGCCTCTCTTTTCACCCCCCACCCATCGGCAGCTCCTTCCACTAGTGTTGTTCATCTTCATAATTGAGTCATCTTCTTTTCCCACCTCATCCTGTGCTCCTCATCTGTGAGCGCTCACATGGCTTTCAATCCAACAAGACGCTCTATCGCTCCCTCTCAGGACAAACCAATAACACTTTGTTGTTTCTTTCTCTGCTCCCTGTGTCTGTTCCTGTCTGTTCTGTCTGTAGGGAGTGCCTGGTCCTGGCCAGTACCACATCAGGAGCCAGTTTGAGAAGCCGATCAACCCGTACGGGAGTCTAGTGCTAAGCCCTCCATTCCTCTCTCAGACAGAGGTACAGTGAAAGGCAGAAGACGTGCCTGCTATGGGAGACAGTGGAGGAGGACTAAAGCCTTCAGTCAGACGTACCACATTTGCAGACCCTTAGACAAGACAGCATCACGAGCCTGTCTGCCCAGATTCCAGATGTCAGGAATCAACGGGTTATTTTGGGATACACAGGAGTTCAGCTGGGCTGTCAGTATAAAAAAGGCTATTTCGTCATTCGTGTTCAGGTTGCATCCCGAATGGAACTATACTGTTCCATAGTACACTTCTTTAGATTAGGCGGTATAGGGGTCTAAACAACAGTAGTGCACAGTAGAGGGAATAGCATGCTATTTGGGACGCAACCCTCAAATGAATTCCTTTGTTGGATTAGGAAGAGCTCAGATCGCCACAAGAACCCTCTGCACTTCAGCAGAACTCTGTTTGCATCATATCGATAGATAGACTAAAAGAAACTCCTGACAGACGTCTTAATTAGCGCTGTCTCCATCTTCACACACGCGCGCGCGCATCCCTGAACTAACTCCCAACTTGGATATAAAACAGCTCCATCTGCATATTAAACACTTCACGATTCTCTACAGACTGGTGGGAGATGGTGAGAGACAGACAAGTGGGAGCTGGGGAGAGACAGACAGGTGGGAGCTGGGGAGAGACAGACAGGTGGGAGCTAGAGAGAGACAGACAGGTGGGAGCTGGTGAGAGACAGACAGGTGGGAGCTAGAGAGAGACCGACAAGTGGGAGCTGGGGAGAGACAGACAGGTGGAAGCTGGGGAGAGACAGACAGGTGGGTGCTAGGGAGAGACAGACAGGTGGGAGCTGGGGAGAGACAAACAGGTTGGACCTGGGGAAAGACAGACAGGTGGGAGCTGGGGAGAGACAAACAGGTTGGACTTGGGGAGGGACAGACAGGAGGGAGCTGGGGAGAGACAGACAGGTTGGAGCTGAGAAGAGATAGACAGATGGGCACCTGGTGAGAGACAGTAAGGTTGGAGCTGAGGAGAGACAGACAGATGGGCACCTGGGGAGAGACAGACAGGTTGGAGCTGAGGAGAGATAGATAGATGGGCACCTGGAGAGTGACAGACAGGTTGGAGCTGAGGAGAGACAGACAGGTTGCAGGTGTTTCAGAGAGGGGGTTGGTCACCCTTCTGGAGTTTACAGGGCATTTCAGTAAACTCCTCTGACCTGGTTTTTCTGGGCCCACGCTGCCAAGCACGCCGGTCTGCACTATGAAGTTGTCTCTCCACGTCTCTCAGCTAGGGGCCCTCTGCCTCTCTGGTCCTCCTCTCCTGGTCCCACACAGCTCACGCCATCTGACGTTCTCTTCCGGAGTTAGGGGAGGGGATGAGAGGAGCAGCTGGAACACACCCCACCCACCCACCCGACCATCCTCCCTCCTCGCCCACCCTTCCCCGTCTCACCAACCCCCTCGGCGGTTGTTGTTTCTGCCGACCTCAGCCCGCATCAGCTAAAGAAGCACTTAAATATAATCTGGCACATTCAGTTAGTAACGCGTTCCTGATCATGTATTCCTTCTTTTCATGTGCTACTTGTCTAAAAGCGGGAAGTTCAAATGGATCGGCGGTGTTTGTGTTTGAAGGAAAGAGTGTCCTCGGTTAGTGGGGAGAGTGGGTTTCTCAGAGCGAACCACCCGGCATTTTTAAGTTCCAAATCATCCTCCAAATCTATGCCGAGGAGCCAGAGATTTTGGATGTCTGTTAAGAGTTGATCTTTACTTCTGTGATTACTTTCTATTTTCCTGGCTGATTTATCTGTCGTCTATTCTGATCTGGATAGCAATTTGAGAGACTGAATCTAAAACAAAAATCCATTAAATCAGATTGTATGATTTTTTAAAATAATTAATTTGCATTTTATTGCATGACATAAGTGTTTGATCTCCTACCAACCAGTAAGAATTCCGGCTCTCACAGACCTGTTTGTTTTTATTTAAGAAGCCCTCCTGTTCTCCACTCATTACCTGCATTACCTGTATTAACTGCACCTGTTTGAACTCGTTACCTGTATAAAATACACCTGTCCACACACTCAATCAAACAGACTCCAACCTCTCCACAATGGCCAAGACCAGAGAGCTGTGTAAGGACATCAGGGATAAAATTGTAGACCTGCAGGCTGGGATGGGCTACAGGACTATAGGCAAGCAGCTTGGTGAGAAGGCAACAACTGTTGGCGCAATTATTAGAAAATGGTTCAAGATGACGGTCAATCTCCCTCGGTCTGGGGCTCCATGCAAGATCTCACCTCGTGGGGCATCAATGATCATGAGGAAGGTGAGGGATCAGCCCAGAACTACACGGCAGGACCTGGTCAATGACCTGAAGAGAGCTGTGACCACAGTCTCAAAGAAAACCATTAGTAACAAACTATGCCGTCATGGATTAAAATCCTGCAGCGCACCCAAGGTCCCCCTGCTCAAGCCAGTGCATGTCCAGGCCTGTCTGAAGTTTGCCAATGACCATCTGGATGATCCAGAAGAGGAATGGGAGAAGGTCATGTGGTGGGATGAGACAAAAATAGAGCTTTTTGGTCTAAACTCATCCTTCTTTTGGTCTAAACTTCCTAAAGAAGGATGAGTACAACCCCAAGAACACCAACCCAACCGTGAAGCATGGAGGTGGAAACATCATTCTTTGGGGGTGCTTTTTTGCAAAGGGGACAGGACGACTGAACCATATTGAGGGGAGGATGGATGGGGCCATGTATCGCGAGATCTTGGACAACAACCTCCATCCCTCAGTAAGAGCATTGAAGATGGGTCGTGGCCGAAACACACAGCCAGGGCAACTAAGGAGTGGCTCCGTAAGAAGCATCTCAAGGTCCTGGAGTGGCCTAGTCAGTCTCCAGACCTGAACTCAATAGAAAGTCTTTGGAGGGAGCTGAAAGTCCGTATTGCCCAGCGACAGCCCCAAAACCTGAAGGATCTGGAGAAGGTCTGTATGGAGGAGTGGGCCAAAATCCCTGCTGCAATGTGTGCAAACCTGGTCAAGAACTACAGGAAACATATGATCTCTGTAATTGCGTTCTGCTTTTAAGTTTTTCTGATGTATCAAATACTTATGTCATACAATAAAATGCTAATTAATTAATTAAAAATCATACAATGTGATTTTCTGGATTTCTGTTTTAGATTCCGTCTCTCACAGTTGAAGTGTACCAATGATAAAAAATACAGACTTCAACATGCTTTGTAGGTGGGAAAACCTGCAAAATCGGCAGTGTATCAAATACTTGTTCTCCTCACTGTAGGTATTATAATGAATTATTATTTTAATAATTAATGAATATACTTGGGTCAGAAGTTAGAAATATCTAAATGGAAATTTTGAAAACTTCAGAAACCTTTTAACAATAAGAGGATTCAGAAGCAGATAAGGCCTCTATAGGTAATAACAGGATTCAAAGGCAGATAGGGCATCTATAGGTAATAAAAGGATTCAAAGGCAGATAGGGCCACTAGATAATAAGAGGATTCAGAGGCAGATAGGGCCTCTATAGGTAATAACAGGATTCAAAGACAGATAGGGCATCTATAGGTAATGAAAGGATTCAAAGGCAGATAGGGCCACTAGATTATAAGAGGATTCAGAGGCAGATTGGGCCTCTAGAGGCAATTAGAGGATTCAGAGCCAGATAAGGCCTCTATAGGTGATAAGAGGATTCAGATCCAGATAAGGCCTCTATAGGTGATAAGAGGATTCAGAGCCAGATAGGGCCTCAATAGGTGATAAGAGGATTCAGAGGCAGATAGGGCCTCTAGATAATAAGAGGATTCAGAGTCAGATAGGGCCTCTACATTATAAGAGGATTCAGAGGCATTGGCCTGGGGACAATTTTCCTTTCAAATATTACTACGCAATCAGACGTGTGTATTGTACGGTGTCTGTCTGTCTGTCAGCGGTTCGTTGCTGTAAAGGAGCAGGCCCCTCCAGTAGGCATATACAACGATCCGCGCTGTGCCCTGGAGATCCTCAAGAAGACCACAGGAATGAAGAGAAGCCCGTTTGGCCTGACCGCCGTGCGATTCTTCCCTGACAGCCACAAACAGTGCACTCCAGGTGTGTGTGTCTGTGTGTGTTTCCCAAAATGTGTGTGTGTCTGTTTCTTACATGTCAGTAGTGTCATGATTTGTCCTGTTATGATAATAGTGTCATGATTTGTCCTGTTATGATAATAGTGTCATGATTTGTCCTGTTATGATAATAGTGTCATGATTTGTCATGGTGTTCTGTCCACGTTGGCTTGTAGGACACCATTTTGGCTGCTGTGCAGACACATTTACACATAGTTCTGTAGGCTTACACATAATATTGTACATTTACACATAGTTCTGTAGATTTACACATAATACTGTACATTTACACATCATACTGTAAATTTACACATAATACTGTACATTTACACATAGTTCTGTAGATGTACACATAATACTGTACATCTACAAATAAAACTGTACATTCTTGCATGAAAAACAACTGAGAAAAGACAAAGACAATTTTTTTTTAAATAATACTGCTTATCTTGTCTCATGTTCCAAGCCTGGAAGAATAAGCAACCGATATTGCTTCTTTCCTAAATAGCAATTCAAGTTGCTGTATGCACTGCAACATTTAATCAAACAGAATAACTCTCAAACCATCATACCCAGTACAACAAAAGAACAAAAAAGCACTTCCCCCAAGTCACAGATAGTATCCAAACAAAACGGTGATCTTTGTCAGTGGCACTGAACCTACCACCTTTAGTAACCAGAAGAAGTATTATTGGTCAGAACTGGACACACTAGGACCTTCCCTACCTCCTTGGGTTGAGGTAACGTGGGGTTTGGGATGGTAGCCGTTCATGATCCTCCGCCCGGATTCCGCGGCCAACCTGGTGTGTATGGATGTTATTTAGGGGCCTGCCGTGTGTTTTATGGCTGATACATAATGACATTAGTACATCCTCTGGAAATGCCACTGTTTGCCAAGTGCAGAGAGGGCTGCCAGATATGTTCTCACTGATGACTGAAATGTCAATAAGTGTGAAGTAGAGCTTTTATGTATTGTGTTTTAGTGTTGGTGTGCGTACACTGAGAGATTTAATGCATCAAGGTAGGCGTGGGGTATCGCACCGAGTGATTCCCCCACATTTATCCATTTACAGCCGACAAATGAATGCCGGGCTCCTCTCCCATCTCAGGTCCCGGTGCCTACAACATGTTTGAGTATGGCCTGGCGCAGGACAGCGTGAAAAAGGCTCACCTGGAGAGCACCAGGAAGGCTGGCTTCGGCTCGACTGTCCAGCGCTGTCTGGCGCTCCACAGTAAGGAGGAGGTGAATGTCCCCGGGCCCGGGCAGTACAAGGTAAACCGATAACAATGTGTGTGTTTCATACTGACACTGGTAGCGAGACCAGGCTGGTGTGTGCTCATCTGGCGAGTGGGCTGCACCAGTGGTGGTTTCAGAGATCAGCAGGACTCCTCCAACGCCTCCCTGCATGTGTGTGTTTGTGTGTACCACAGTAACAGATAGTAATCTGACTTCTTAGTTAACATTAGGGTTAGAATTGGGGTTTAGGCATTAAGGGTGGGGTTAAGGTTAGGCATACATGTTAAGGTAAGTGTTCGGTAAGGGTTAGGGTTAAGGTTACCTACATGGTGAAACCTGTGCGTGTGTGTTGGCAGGTAGAGGAGACGACGGAGCAGCTGTACAAGAAGCAGCCAACGGCTGCGTTTAAGTCTGGCATCGGACGACTCGCCGTGTCCCTGGTGGCCAAAGTAAGAACACAGGCTGGGATATTATCTGATTATTTTCCTGTTTCTTTGTTCCCCTATCGGCGTGACGTATTAGCGCGTGCATTTGCATGGCATGCAAGCTGGATAGAATATCTTTGATGTACAGTCAGACCACATACACCTGCCTTTTCCCTCAGGAGCAGCGTTCACTAGTCTGCCTGCCGATGAACATGTCTCAGTTATAAGTTGCTAGCGGAACTTTGTGTGTGCAGCCGGTCAGTGGGAGTAATACGCCGGGGTTTAAGTTGGCCTGGGTAAATAAAGCATCTCAGCTGGCAGCGTTTCTCCAGCATCACCCTGATGCTTCCAGATGCGGCAAACGCCGCCAATTTTGTCCACGCACAACGTCGTCCCAACTCCCCTGGGACTGATCAAATCCTGACCATCACAAAACGAGACGTGTAATTAATTTCCCTCACAGACACTTGCTTCTTTTAATGAATCACCAGCTGTATGTCACGTCCCAAATGGCACCCTATTCCCTCAATAGGGGACTCGAGTAGGGGCCATTTGGGAGGCGGTGATTAAGACCACAGCTTTACAGCTCAGGTGAGGCCAGGGCCGTTGCTGGGGATACATGTGATATTATAACGATCAGTGGGCCCCGCCAAGCCATGGGCCCTGTGAATCATGCCCTGTGTTAGCTACTGTGTTATCATACCCTGTGTTAGCTACTGTGTTATCATACCCTGTGTTAGCTACTGTGTTATCATACCCTGTGTTAGCTACTGTGTTATCATACCCTGTGTTAGCTACTGTGTTATCATACCCTGTGTTAGCTACTGTGTTTATCATACCCTGTGTTAGCTACTGTGTTTATCATACCCTGTGTTAGCTACTGTGTTTATCATACCCTGTGTTAGCTACGACCCTGGAGAGGCTATAGACACAGGACTGTCTATAGAGTCAAATCCGGGCTGCGTGTTTGATGTGTTGGGCTGGTAACTGGAAGGTTGCTGGGTTGGATGTCCTAGCCGACAGTAAGTAGAAAACTGTAAAAAACATATCCCTGATTTCTTGGGATAAGAGTTTTAGCTAAATCATGTAAATTTAGCTAAAACTAGCTGACAGTTTTGGGAAAGTGCACTTTGATTAGGGTGACCACATTTTCAAACCCCAAATTAATGTCAAATCTGACTGTTTCAAGAGAATATATGTTCATAAGCTGTAGTTTTTGGGGAATGCATGCATTCCACTGGTGCTTGCCAAATGAAACACCATTTCTCTGCAAAACTAATGCCTAGTCTGGATTTTAACTAAGTTGAAGATGGTTTAATTAATTCATCAAACTATATTGGAACACAACATTAAGTTAGACTAACTTACTACTGTATTTAATTCTCTGACTCCCACAGCCACATGTGCTTGCTGTAATCTGTATTTATTGCAAGGCTTGAGGCTCTATCACCCAGCACAAATAGGAGGGAGGGCACATCGAAAAGAAGCCCTTCCTTGGAATGAGAATGCAGCACCTTTGCAAGGTGCCTCTATGTAATTTATTTCAGTGGCAGACTTAACTCGTTATGAGACGGCAAGGAGCTTGATGTTTCCGTACAAAACATTTAGACCAGTATTGACATGTTTCGTATAACTGAGTATACAATCTTTTTTTTTTTAAGTCATTGTTACAGTTAGTTACTATTTAGTGAGCATTTCTCTAAAGTAGTTTTCAAGTGTCGAACTGCATTCTCTGGGCAGCATAGTATTAACGAATAAAAAATTTTTTTAAGTCGTATTTACTCTCAAGGTCTTATGCTGTGTTAATGAATAATATGCAGCAACCATACTGTAAAGTATTTGCCTTGTCAGATTTGCATTATTTTCATGTAGAATTTCATCAGATAGTTTTGTGGTTTGGAGTAATATATAGAAGGATTCAGAGAGAAAAGAATGACACCAAAGCTTGGTGGTTGTTTCATTTGTTTGGTGTGCTATTTAATGTAATATCCTAAAGTTATTGCCCCCCTAATTTTAACCAATGGAATGGATAATTAGATTCAGGTGGTTGAATACCTTTCAAAACAATTTATCTTAGAGGCTTCTCTAAGATAAACTGGACTAAACATACAGGTTCGTCATTCCACGATCAAAATACATTCCTAAACACTTCCGGAACACAGTTGTTGATGATTATCAGTCTGAAAAGTGTTACAAAGCCATTCCTAAGATGCTTTTGAATCTTCTGAATCCTGCCAAAACTCTCTGACCTCAGCTAAGGTCAATGTCTGTAACTCAGATGACTGCCATCAGAAAGACAGTGGGCTAAAATGAGAACCCCTGCTCACAAGGAAGTACACAATGAATGATCCCCAAGGGTTCTGGAACACTGTGTGGGCACAGGAGTCGAAAGGGACATGTTTGGGCAGCATGTTTGGGCCCTGTTAAGTCTGGCGAAAACCAAACACCGCATTCCACATTGAGGGCTAGGTTTGGGGATGCTTTGATGCGTTAGGGTCTGGACAACGTGCCGTCCTTGAAGGAACCCCTGCCATTGACTGACCAATAACCCCTGGAAGAGTTTGGTTACAGTCGTTGCTGCCGACTAGTCTAAGTATTTTTTTCCCCTTACGCTTGGTGGTGTAAGAAATCGGCCATTTCGTATAGTGGTTGTAATAATTAGCATACCCGTTTGTCAAGGGAGAGAGAAATTATATTATTTATTGCAGCATTAGAAAGTCTTGTTCATGAGGTTACGGACCTGGTCTTCCTTACACAACCTCAATCTCATCTCAGTCAATCTCTTCTCACTGTAATGTTGGTTACCAGCTAGCCTATACATTAAGGGCGTTTCTAACTAAGACCATGTTTTTAGAAGTCAACCCCCATGCCATATGGCCATCGTAAACATTCCTGTCATTAGAGCACAACCTACAGAGAGATAATCTAAACAGAGAGGTTTCTGTTGTTCTCATTATCTAGGCACATTCACTTCCAATGAAATGTACATTCATATTGTAATTGTTAATGCTCAGATTCCACAGTGGCATACCTTTATTTAATTAATTTTTTTAAATATGTTGTTGTCACGGTTGTGGAGGTGGGACACATGCGCAGAGACAAAAGGACGGTAGTAATCCATACTTTTAATTAAAAGAAACAAAAACAAAGCAGCAACCAGTGACGTTGGGCATCAAGCACAAACATAAAACCAAAATGATCTACCCAAACATAGACCATAAATAGGTTCCCCAATTAGAGGCCACGATCTACACCTACCTCCAAACTAAGTAGAGGTTTCTAGAGGCACCACCTTCTGTCCAGTCCTGACTATGGCCCCAGCCCAGCGCAGAGATGGCTAGGGGCATAGCCAGGATGTGACAGTTGTGTTGGTTGTTCACAAGAGTTTACTTTTTTTTCTAATATTAGGTTTTGGTTGAAGATTGGACAATAGTGTGCCATAAAATATGGCCAAATTCTGATGTAGACAAATTTCTGTTTCACGCCACGGTATGTCAGTCCAGTGCGCTTTGAGCTTTGTCGACGGGGATGATGAAAGAGGCACCAGCTCATCCATGAACTGCTCCATACCAACGTAGTCCACGGTTGACAGAGCGGCATTTACCAGGATGCATTTCTCATAAAACAGCTTTTGGCTACAGAGACAGATGGATAAAGGTTCTCAGAAGTGTTATTATTGCTCATCTTCTGAAGGCAGACATCAGCCAAACCGTTCCCCATCAGCAGTAGGCTGGCCTGTGTGTTTGTATTAGGAGGCAGGATGAATAATCCCATGATGGGCAGACATCAGCCAAACCGTTCCCCATCAGCAGTAGGCTGGCCTGTGTGTTTGTATTAGGAGGCAGGATGAATAATCCCATGATGGGCAGACATCCTGGCTTTGACGTCTCCTCACGCAGCATCATGTGGTTGATAATAACAGCAGGACGGTATGATTTGATTTTATAATATGATCACTTCCCCTGTGTTATCAGAGGACATTAATGATTTCTCTGATTATTTTCCTGTTTCTTTGTTCCCCTTTCGGTACACAGACCCAGACACGCCATACGCACACAGACACACACAGACACATGCTCACACACACACACACAGACACACACAGACATAGCCAATGGCCTGAGCAGACTCCAGTGTGGATCTGGGTCTGAGGGAGTTGTAATAGTTCCATGCTGGGTGTACTTTATGGGCAGTTAATGAAAAACCCTGAGACGCGTTAGCAGTTAGCGCCGTGCTGTGCCTCGCCTTCTCCCCATATCCCACTGCGATGGATATTAAAAGTGTCTAATCAGAGGCTAATCAGGACCCTCCTATCAAAGAACAAGTCTGTGATGGGTAGTGTCTATGCAATGGGAAAGAAGTAACTTTCCACTCTTTCCTTTGTTCTAAACATTCCAAAGACGGGGTCAGCTTTTTTGTATTTTCTTGCAAGACAGACTGTGCTTGGAAAGTGTAAAGAAGTGGAGATAGAAGCGGGTGGGCCACTTGGGGGATTTTATATTTATTTTTAATCTGTTTTTGATTTCACAATAGTGAGGACTTTCACTATGCATTCTTTTTAGTTTTTAATTCATAAACGAACTGAGTACTTTTCATGTAGCCAGTATTTAGTGATTGGAGGTTGGAGTTGGGTAGATAGTGTATGTTCCAAAAGAGCTTTCTTAATTCCAAATGGCAACGTACTCTACTTTTGACTAGGATCCATGTGGGATGTGTTCCAAACCTGTCAACTGCAAAGGGATCAGAGAATAGTGTGCCAGTTGGGACGATTCCCTCGTCTTATTGGGGAAATTACAGAAGTGATGGGAAAAGAAACGACAAGGAGCCACAGGGCTCAAATGAATGAAGTCGCCCTGTAGATAATGGATTTAACCTCCAGACGCAGAGGTCAGGTGCCCGGCACGAGGAACGGTCAAATATCATTCAGACTGATGCCTGCCCCTGGGCAGAATTCCCCACATCTATAGATATAGTAAAATCTCTCTACTCCAGCCCTCCCTCAGAAGAAAGCATTGTGTTCGAGCACCGAGCAGTGATTGCCAATATCTGTCAGCTGTAATGTAGCCGCATGCAATCTGGAACTGTTGGTGTCACAAGGAGCTGCACCTCGATAATTGCCTCGCAGCAGAAAACAGCAACACAGCATTCTAGCAGCCGCCCCCGAAGTAATCAACAGAGAATATCATCCCTGTCGGTCAAAACACGGCTTGTTAATATCCTCTAGGCTGACAAGGAAGGACAAAGCGCATATGTTATTATGTCTCTTGTCAATTTTAGCACCCGCTATGTAAAGGGACAGAAGATACACAATATCACAAAACCGGAGACACCTTTCATACGAGCCCTACGCTCGCTGTAGCTACTAACAGTCACTGACAAGTTTATGTTTCTGCGCCGTGGTTGTGACAGGAGAGTAAGAAGTCCTCTGTTTTCCATTTTTGTCAACATGAGTGACGGTCATGATCTATTGAATTACAGTGGCCAAAGATAATTACGAGTCTTACCAAGCATACATCTACTGGACAACAGTTACATCCGTTTAATTACTGCGGTGAGAAGGAGCCGAGTGAAAACGACAGCTGATCCACAGTGACAGACATAAAGCCATTTGCTACACCGAGAGTGAGCGGCCTGAGCGAGGAAAGGGAGAAAGCAAGTGTGTGTGTGTGAATGCAGTTGTGTGTGAGTTTGTGTGTGTGTGTGTGTGTGTGGGTGTGGTTTTTAACTGGTTAAACAGATGCCTACATGCTGGCGGTGTTGGAAGCAGCAGTTGGTCCTTCAAGGTTCCTCTATCTCAGATGGTTCTGTCCATTAACAGAAGGTTGGTTAATGTGATATAGGTGATATAGGTGATATAGCACCCTGTGGTACTTAAGAAGTAGGCTCCGGTACTTAACCCAGGCCCTTCTTTCTTTCATTAACGGACAGGAAAGTGGGAAAAGGTAGAGGACATTTTCTGAACCCGAGCATGCGAGTTTGGTGAGTCAGAGGCACCCGGCATGAATTCCATGACTATCAAGGGGAATTATTGACACGGTGTGCAGAACCAGGGAAGGGAAGCGGCTATGGATTGTGCTGTCAGTTGTCATATGCGTGACGGTGATCGGAAGGACCGGGGGGAGGACCGGGGGAAGGACCGGGGAGAGGACTGGGGGAAGGACCGGGGGGAGGACCGGGGGAGCGTGAATACGCACGGCGAGGCGTCTGTCCCCTGCCCCGGTGTCACGTGTTCGACCCAGTCCCTTCTCACTTTGCGAAAAGCGTCGGGACCCGGGGTGATGAAGGCGGCCACCGTTGACATCCAGGTCCCACGGCTGTATTGACCGGTGCGCCTGATGGGCCCCCTGCTCTGTAATAACGTTCTCATCGAGCCGAGACCTCGGTGCACCAGATCCCCCGCAGGTGCCACCATGCGGCTTCCGTGCCGCTGTCTGGAACATTTCAGCCGGGTCTTCGTCTTCGTCGTTCAACATGAAGTGGGGACCTCGCCGAGGGGCGGATGATGTGGGGTGATTGTGAAAGGAGGAATCGATTTGAGAGGAGGAATTGATGTGGGTCTTTTCCCCCCCATACAAAGGCACACTGCAGTGCACGATTTAATTTGATATGTGTAAGCGGTAGTTAGCTACATAATGAGGGAGATTAAAGGCAGACGTTGTTAACTTGTGACTTCCAATACATTTCAACAGGACCAGATTTTCTCTTTGATTAGGGTCACTAGCTTTCACCACTCTCAGGGAGTTTCCTTTCTGGCCTTTCCTACAGTTATGTCCAGTGCACTAGTTTTCAACCTTGCTGTCTCAGGCTGAAACCAAGTCTCAGCCTAGTTTATTAGGTGCCAATGTAGATCCAGAGGAATCCATTGCCGAGGTTTCAACAGACTCTAGCACCGTGGGTTAGAGGGGATCTCTGGCTCACATCAAACCTAATGTCTGATCAACCGGCTGGAGGCGAAAACACAGCCTCAGTAAAAATATAATTCTAACGCCCCTGCTGAGAGGAGGGAGAAAGCTTTATTACTGCCGTGTCAGGCCAAAGAGAGAATACTGTTATGCTCTGGAACACCATGCCGACGGAGAATGGTTGTTGCCATCACATTATCCATTTTAGTGTTCAACCTCAGAGTATAGGGTTATGATTTAATTTGTTTTATCTGCAAGTTTTATTATGATTTTTTGCTCCGTTGTCTCTCTTTTCTCCCTTGTTTTATTTATTAGTGTTTCAGTAGCGTTACTGCTGAAACCCTGTTATATTTGTTAGCGTTGGTTATTATTTTTCTGCAGTGAAAAATTAAAGTGTACATTTCCGTGACACGATGAGGTGTCGAAAGGTGAATCTTTGCAAAAAATTAAATGCCAATCCCATGCAATCCCATGCCAATTAGTCACATGGTAATACAAGGTATTCCTGGGATTAGACCAACAGTTCTGGTTTTGTAGGAGGCCCTATGGCGTGTCATTGAAAATTGTGAAAAACACATTCAAACCTATTATCTTTTCATTTTTTATTTATTGTGATGTTTTGGAGAGTGGGCCTAGGAGTACCCGGAGAAAATGAGGGGAACATTTCTAATTTGCCTTGATGGAACACGGAAATGCTGCTTTAATTGTTTGGGTTTTTCTTCTAGGATTGTTCTGCAATGTGTTTTGTGTTTTTGACCCCCAGGTAAAATAGTTATTGGAACAGCTAATTAGGAACCAAATAAACCATTGATATTAGCTCATAATCAGCCTTTTTTTCCTTCTTCTTTTCCAACACATGGTATCGCTATGAAAATAAGGTGTCCTGCTAGATAGCTGAATGAGTTGGCTACCTAGCAGAATAACTAATTAGGGTTAAAAGACGTTACATTATATTAGCGTAGTGGGGATCTGATGTACGTGCTGTGAGTCGTCACTGCGGTGATGCCGAGCGCCATTATGCCGCGGCTGCAGTCTGAGTAGCCCGCCGTTTTTGTCACCATCCCAGGAATGCAAACTTACTTTCCGTCCTCATTGCTTTGTTGAACAGACGAACAGCGAGCGAGTGGTAGAGAATGACAGCGAGAGAGATCGAGGGTTCAGGAGGCGTGCAGAGGCACTCAGTGTCTTGTCAAGACTTTACAGTCTTTTTTCTCTATTTGAAGGTGCAGTTCTTCCAGTCCCGCGTAGCTGTAGCCTACCCTACCTCTAAAATCACCTCGCTATTGGGGAAGACCGTTTTCGGGCCAGGCTATCTGTCTTGGTTGTTTTTGGTTTCGTTTTTCATCAAGTGTATTCCCCTGGACCCAGTTCCGGTCACACTAGCCGCCTGTTACCGAACCTAACGTAATTGCTTAAAACGCCGAAACATGATGAACAGGTTGTCAGACATCAAGCTAAGGTCCTTGTTGGGGGCAGCATTGCCATGGAGGACGCGGGCTCATGTTATTGCTAGGTCCCGACGTTCTGTGTGTTTCACCCTTATTAATCATATGGCCAACTGGCCTAAGGAGAGAAAGAAACTGTTGTTTGATGCAGACTTTGAAGCAGTTTGGTTTTTAATACAGCCATTTGCCTTTGGTCTGTTGAATGTCAGGATCATGCGTCTCCGCTTCTGAAATGTATTTTCTATTGATCTGTTTAGAAAAAACAGCATTCATACGTAGGATATAGACAAAAAATGTTGTCGTTCCCCTGGCAGTAGCTGCTGGGTCAGCAGATGGTCACACATTTGACACGGCAATGGAAGAAGGTTCACGTTGAAATTGTATCCCAGCATGCATCCCTTTTGATTTCATTTGATTAATAACGGCAACAAATGAGGTTATATTCATTGTGCTGTTTTGTTCTGTGTGTGTGTGTGGGTGGGGCTGGCGAACTGCAAAAACACAAGAGGAAAACACAGTTTGACCACCCGTCCAACTAATGTTTCTCCGCCTCTTCAAAGTGATGGTGCAGCATCTGGACTTCAGCCTTTCTCCATATTGCTGCTTCCACGTCGTCTCCATCAGTAGGCACTGCACAAGTCTGTCCTCTGGCCGGAAAGCGGGGGCAGAGGAAGATCTCTAATACTGACTCATATTTTTGTTTCTACGTCCTCCTTCCACTCCTCTGTGTATTCCTTCCCCACATCTGGAGTGTGGAGACAGATGTTTGTGGAGGAGCGGGTGAGAGGGATGCTGGGAGTGTGTAGGGATTTATAGCGGCACGAGGCCCCGGTGTGGTTCGGCCAATCTGGCTGTTTACACAGCAAAGAGCCTGCAGACCGCCTGGTAGTCTGGTATCCGAGAGGACCCAGCTGGGTGCCGTACCACGGGGCCGCCTGGTGTTTGCCTAGAACTCTCCACTGTCAAAACCAGTTCACTCAGCGAATCGCCAAATGGTCCAGACAGTAGGAGGGGACTGGAGAAGGAAGGGGGGATTAGAGTGTGGCGGAGGGAGATGAAAAGGTGTAAATGGAGAGAATGCAGCAGAGAAAGAGAGAGAGAAGGTGAAGTTCAGGGAGGAAGAAAGGAAGGGTGTGTGTACGAAGGAGGGAGATAGAAGCCATCAAAAATGAATCCAGGAATGTATTTATATGTTTATTCTGTTCACCCCTTGACTAGCATATCCTTCTCTGCCACCATGAAAGCAGAAGTTATGGCCTCCCCTGTCTTCATAAAGCATCTTGGATATGCAAACACAGGACTTTAAAGCTGGTTCTGTGAGTCACTATTTGGATTAGAAACACACTTTTAGGAAGTGAGAGAAGAAAGAGAAAGATAGCATCCACTCTATGTCCGTCAGCGGGCTATAGAACGGCATGTGGAACGTGACGTTAGAACCGTATAGGTGGGTCCCTGTCACTCCTAAGGTTTAACGGTCCATATGAGAACCCATTAGAAAATGACTCCCCTCATCTTGAACTAAATAAAGCAGAAAACTATTATCCAACCGCTGGTGTGGAGTGTGGAGAAGCCTGAATTAAACATTCTCTGCTGCGGGTATATATAGACACATATTTATAGTGGGAGGGAGTGAAATATTGAGATGGCCATCTGAAAATATCCTCCTTAGTGCTTAATGGGGAGCTTTAAAGTGTAATGAGAGACAAGGATTTGTCTTCCACTGTGAGGTGCAGAGAAGAGAGACAGGGGGTGCTAGCTACACTCTGCTCATGTCATATGCATGGTGTTGAGTGTGAGGCTGTCAGGCTGAGTTAAAGAGGTCTGTGTGCAGGTGCTGAAAGCATTTAATCTATCAGAACGTGTGTCCACCTTCCCATGAAGGAAGCTTCAAGGCAAGCCAAGATGGAATCCGTGGTTCACTTTACCCATCCCCAACTTTGACTTTACCCACCTCTGACTTTAACCCAACTCTGACTTTAACCCCACTCTGACTTTAACCCAACTCTGACTTTACCCACCTGAGGTTTACCCACCTAGATTAGACATTATGGACCCTCTGAGACATTATGGACCCTCCTAAACATTATGGAGCCCCCTAGACATTATAGACCCTCCTAGACATTATGGACCCTCCTAGATATTACAGACCCTCCTAGACATTATGGACCCTCCTAGACATTATAGACCCTCCTAGACATTATAGACCCTCCTAGACAATATGGGACCTCCTAGACTACAAATTATAGACCCTCCTAGACATTATGGACCCTCCTAGACTAGACATTATAGACCCTCCTAAAATATTATGGACCCTCCTAGACATTATGGACCCTCCTAGACATTATAGACCCTCCTAGACTAGTCATTATGGACCCTCCTAGACATTATGGACCCTCCTAGACATTATGGACCCTCCTAGCTCCAACTACATGAAAAGGAACAATACAGAAACAGATCCCATTGGAAACGCACGCTTAATTAACCAATTGAGTTGTCCTGTTTAATATTCTTCACATTCCTCAGGTATTAAAAAGAGTGGCAAACATTTAGACAGTGATAACACACCCAGACACTAATCAGGGGGGAACAACATCAATATTCAGTTTCATTATGTTTTATGTCACAGTGCTTGTGTGAGTGCTCATTAAAACAAACGTTGAAATGCATATAGATGGCGATAAACGACGGAGCGAAATTGGACGGACACGGCTGACGCGACACTCTGTAATCAAGTGTATTGTGACTCCTGTAAATAAGTGATGGTGATGGAGATGGTGGTTAACGTTCCATCAGGTACAATTACAGCCACGTTGGGCTTCATGACAGATGGCGCGGGGAAGACAAGAGGCGTTCTGAGGGAGCGGGATCTCGCTCGGTCTCTGCAGGTACGGCATCGTGGGTGGCTGTAACCTGTTATTTCCGTCTCGTTCGTTCGTTTCGTTTTAGGGTAATTGTCATTAAGCAGTACAGTAACTCGACTTTTTATTTCTCCATTATGTGTCTCATTAGTCTAGCCTCCAAAATGGCACCCTGCACCCTGTTCTAGTCCCTACATAAGTAATAGAGTGCTATTTGTTACACACCCGAGTCTAACAGAATGCAAAGTGGTTCTTGTTTGGGCATTATCAATGGCCGCCGAACACAGGAGCACAAGGCTGGACTGACAGCTGCAGAGGGTTTGACATCCCATCGCACACAGATACACTGCTGGGTGTCTACAATGTTCTCTCCCAAGGAGTTTGTCGCTTTTGCTAAATAATGAAGGGCCTTCGCTGAATCTTGCCTCAAAGTATTAATCAAACTAACATGGCTGAGCTAGCTTCGGCTTGCAGCTATAAATATTGTTATAAATGAATCCTGAATGCTGATTGGCTGATAGCCATGGTATATATTTAAGTAATAAGGCACAAGGGGGTGTGGCATATGGCCAATATACCACGGCCTAGAGCTGTTTTTATGCATGACGCACAACGGAGTGCCTGAACCTAGCGCTTAGCCATGGTATATTAACACTGCCCTGCTGATTATCCATTGCAACTTGTCGGTGGGCGGATGTGTGAGATTGGGAGATTGGGTTTTGAGCACAAAGACACACAGAAGCATCCATATTCTCTGCAACTTCATGAACAGTAAAGTAATGTGAAAGTTCTTTCTGCCTCCTCCCCAGGACAGCCCTGCTCCCAACATCTATAACGTGCGGGACTCCTTTGAGAAGGCTTACGGCCGTGCCTCCTTCACAGAACCCAGGAGCGAGAGTGCCAGGAAACGCCAGAGCTCCTTCCTGAGCGCCTCACAAAGAGACTCTCCTTTCCTGCCCTGCGATCCGGACGCCCCAGGTATCAGCTGCTGTGGTGAAGGGGGGAAGTTGCCCTTCAAAACTGATCTCAGGGAAATTTGGCACCATTCCATACTTGATTTGGGGGAGGAGAACTGAGCCTAGATTTCTAATTAAAGGAAACCTCCTGACAATACTATTTCAGATATCTAGATTAAATATTTGATTATTATATTTTGCTATCAATTTGAGCCTTGTTATTCAAAAATACTGAAACACACAAGAAATTTTTAAAAAACTAAATCATCAAATACATCTGTATTTTATAATTTGAAGCCAAGTTTGGAACCCAGGCTAATGTATTGGAAACCAAGCTAATGTAATGACCATCGAGGGTTTCCATGTAGAGGGAAGCAATGAAAACAACAAACCTTATTTGAGAATTGCATGTTAGTTATTGAAAGTTGACATCATCAATATCTGGACTGGATGATTAAATGTTCATCTTGTTCTGTGTTCAGATTTCTCCTAGATAGCCACTTTATATCAATGCATTGTGTAAACTGCAGAAATATATATATAAATGAATATAAATATTAAATATAAATGTGTTAAATACATAGTTAGGCTGTATTGTAACATTTGGGAAGTTAATTTTGCGTGGGCTGGCTTGGTCCCTTGAAGACCAATAGAAAAAGCTCAAAATGTGCAAATCAATATGCCTTTTATATTGGTGCTCAAAATGTCACCTTGGGGCAGCGAGTGAACAAGGTTCTAAAATAAAATCACCTTTATTAAGTTATGTTGAGTCAATCAAACAGTACAAATCGCTAAGTGTCTTTGTGGAGTGGCAAATGTTGAACGCAGAACCCCACTACAGGCCAGACCAGTGTCAGTCCATTCAAATAACCATGTTAAATCCCATTTGTGTTTAGACAAATATTTACTTCAATTAGACTTTCTTTGCAAATGTTGTTTCAAAATTGATAGATTCATGACTTATTTGGATAATTTATGCCACCCATTTTACCAAAGACTCAACCCAGGCCCTTAACAAGTGATGCATTTGCATATAAATAGATCCCGCTGTGTGCAAAGCGTGCTCTCAAATGCGCGCCAAGTTCATTTAGTCCATTATTTAATTTGCATTTCAGAATTTGGAGTATTAATTCACTTCTCATTCATGCTGTACTGCAATCACATTTTGATTTAAACTTGAAATGTGTATTCCTCAAGTGTGCTGTTTTTGGCGTGAGCCTACACTTGTGTGTGGCCGTGGTAGAAATGGGGTCTGTGACCCTGACTCTGCTCCAGGTGATAGGGGATGTCAGGCAACCTTAAGAAAACCTAAGTCCCTCAGACTGATTGGTTTCATCTCCTTTCTCAGCCTTGTTTTCATTGTTTAGTTGTCTACTGTCACTAAAGCTTTACGGTCAGTAGACCTCTAGAGTCAGTAGACCTCTAGAGTCAGTAGACCTCTAGATTCAGTAGACCTCTACACTCACTAGACCTCTACAGTCACTAGATCTTTACAGTCAGTAGACCTCTACAGTCACTAGACCTCTACAGTCACTAGACTTCTACAGTCACTAGACCTCTACATTGGCTAGACCACTACAGTCATTAGACCTCTACATTGGCTAGATCTCACAGTCACTAGACTTCTACAGTCACTAGACTTCTACAGTCACTAGACCTCTACATTGGCTAGATCTCACAGTCACTAGACTTCTACATTGGCTAGACTTCTACAGTCACTAGACTTCTACAGTCACTAGACTTCTACATTGGCTAGACCACTACAGTCATTAGACTTCTACATTGGCTAGACCTCTACAGTCACTAGACTTCTACAGTCACTAGACTTCTACAGTCACTAGACTTCTACATTGGCTAGACCTCTACAGTCACTAGACTTCTACTTTGGCTAGACCTCTACAGTCACTAGACTTCTACAGTCACTGGACCTCTCCAGTCACTGGACCTCTACATTTGCAAGCCCTCCACAAACAGGGAGCTCACCAAGACTCGTAACAGGAATTTTCAATCACTATTAGCACTGTCTTCACTGTACCCGAACCAGCTTCATCCCAATCGGTTTCTTCACTGTACCAGAACCAGACTAAATCCCTTTCCTTCTACCCCACTTCCTTTCCTCCTTCCATCTCCTCCCATTTCCCCTCCATTCCCCCCGTCTCTCTACCTTCAGGACCGGGTCAGTATAGTCCTGACGTAAAGTCCAATCCCCAGATGGCTCTGATTGTGTCCAGGGAGGATCGCTTCAAATGTTCCAAGAACACCAACCCTGGTCCTGGCACCTATGAGGTAACTCATTACCAGACTACCGTAAAACATCGGTCTATGAGGTAACTCATTACCAGGCTACCGTAGAACATCGGTCTATGAGGTAACTCATTACCAGGCTACCGTAGAACATCGGTCTATGAGGTAACTCATTACCAGGCTACCGTAGAACATCGGTCTATGAGGTAACTCATTACCAGGCTACCGTAGAACATCGGTCTATGAGGTAACTCATTACCAGGCTACCGTAGAACATCGGTCTATGAGGTAACTCATTACCAAACTATTATAGATCATTCATCTATGAGGTAACTCATTACCAAACTATTATAGATCATTCATCTATGAGGTAACTCATTACCAAACTATTATAGATCATTCATCTATGAGGTAACTCATTACCAGGCTACCGTAGAACATCAATCTATAAAGTAACTCACTCCTAGAATGCCATAATTTACACAACATGCCTAAAGCTAAATGTTTCCACGTTAATTTTAACTTATAAATGAGTGATGTTTATATCGCAGGTTTGTAACAAACGTAAATGTACATTTTAAAAAAAGCTGCGTAAAACCTCAGAACATGGGTATTTCACAGGAATAGAAAAATTTAGAAAATGTAAATACAACCAAGGAGCTGTGTGGCCCCGAAGTGTTGACCTGTGACTTAACGAGTGTGGTCAGTGCCTTCCACTATGGCTCACTACACACCTCGCTGTTATTCTGAGGTTCTAACACTTTGGGAATTACCTTGTACCGCCATAAAACCAGTGGAGTGTTTGATATGATCTCCCACCTCTCGTCAGTGTTAATTGGCTATGGTGCGTTAAACAGTGCAGTGCAGAGGAACCCCTCAGAAGTGGCCCTTGCTGTTCACCGGTTGCATTCCAAATGGCCCCCTGTACCCTAGCCCAGGGCCCTGCTGTAAAGAAGTACACTGCACAGGGAATAGTGCCATTTGGGACTCCAGCCCATGAGCTTCATGTCACTGTAATTGGCTAGTAAGCTTAAATAAGTCTGTCAGGACGGCTCTGTGGAACTACACTGTATGAAATTGTTCAGGATTGTATCTAGTCGGGTCATTTAGAGCCAGCCAATGGGTGTGTGTGTGTGTGTTGTTAATTGTTTACTTGGGTCCACGTCAGCTTCTTGCGAAGCAGCAGGTAGACTTCCTGGGGTCCACAGAAAAAATTACAAGCAAGGATAAAACTGGAATATTATAGACAATGTCTCACAGATTATCTCACAAAGTATACAAGAATACAGCTATAAACCATGTGTGTGGTTTGTGTCGGTGTGTGCTAGATTGTGTGTGTGTTTCTCTTCTAACTGCTTGTTGTACCGTGAGATGTTGTTTACTCAGTCTTTTTGCCGATGCTTCAGTAATTCGTGGTAGAAGAGTGTTCCATGAGATCGAGGTTCTGTCAAAGACTCGGGGACTGTGACCAGAGACCCCTGGTATCACATCCTCAGCCTCCTCAACCTGCTCCATTGCTGCACCCTTTAAAACCAACTCCTGTTAAGGTTCAGCTCTCAGAGAAGGTTTTGAACCAAGTGCAATGCCCTTAATTGAAAAGTGTTTGTTGTTAAGCCCCGGTTCACATGACTCTGTAACTCTTCAAGAGTCTCACTGAGCTCACTGACTTTGTGCCCTGACATGAAGAGTGCGTCGGCAAACATCTCCTTTCTAGCTACTGGGAAGACTGGGAAGTCTGGGAAGACTGGGAAGACTGGGAAGACTGGGAAGACTGGGAAGACTGGGAAGACTGGGAAGTCTGGGAAGACTGGGAAGACTGGGAAGACTGGGAAGACTGGGATGACTGGGAAGACTGGGAAGACTGGGAAGTCTGGGAAGACTGGGAAGACTGGGAAGACTGGGAAGACTGGGATGACTGGGAAGACTGGGAAGTCTGGGAAGACTGGGAAGACTGGGAAGACTGGGAAGACTGGGAAGTCTGGGAAGACTGGGAAGACTGGGAAGACTGGGAAGACTGGGAAGTGGCAGATTGTTCGTCAACAGTTTAGTAACAGAGCAAGGCCAGGCCCCCGAGGGACGCCACACTTTAGTCTGACGATCAAAAAGCTTCCATCGAAGAACATCTGAGTTCTGGGTTCTTACAGATAAATATGTGACTCTCCAACCTTTGTGATGGCAGGTGACGTAAAGCTGTGACAAGTTCATTTGTGGTGACAGTTCATGATCAGTGACTTCACAGAGGTCAACCCAATCGCCAGGTCACTTTATCCAAGCCATCGCCTCCCCGGCCACTTCTTCCTCCCGCAGTCTGTCCCTGGTTGCCCCCTGCTCTTCCCCCTGCAGCTTGTCATCACAGAGCAGGAGGTCAGAAAACTCTTTAAAAAGTCAGCCTAGACGGAGTTTCCCCCAGGGCACTCTGCTCTTCCCAGTTTTCACAGACACATCCGAGCTCCCTTCATTAAATGCCTGCTAAGAGTCAGTAGTACTAGTTCCCTGAAAAATAGCATTATATTTGGTCGAACCAGGTTCTCTTCTATGAGTTTACCAAAAGCTGAATGAATTGGGCGTTTGTTCGTGTCCTCAGAGGGGCACTATATCTGCTTGTGACCTGCCATCACATTTCTGGGTTTCTTTAATTAGAGACTTGACCAATCGGGTTGGCAGTACAACCCACTGCAGTACAACCCACTGCAGTACAACCCACTGTAGTACAATCCACTGTAGTACAATCCACTGCAGTACAATCCACTGCAGTACAATCCACTGTAGTACAACCCACTGTAGTACAACCCACTGCAGTACAACCCACTGCAGTACAACCCACTGCAGTACAACCCACTGTAGTACAATCCACTGTAGTACAATCCACTGCAGTACAATCCACTGTAGTACAATCCACTGTAGTACAACCCACTGTAGTACAACCCACTGCAGTACAACCCACTGCAGTACAACCCACTGCAGTACAATCCACTGTAGTACAATCCACTGCAGTACAATCCACTGTAGTATGACCCACTGAAGTACAACCCAATTTAGTACAACCCACTGTAGTACAACCCACTGTAGTACAACCCATTGCAGTATGACCCACTTCAGTACAACCCATTGTAGTACAACCCATTGCAGTATGATCCACTGCAGTACAACCCACTGAAGTACAACCCACTGTAGTACAACCCACTATAGTACGACCCACTGCAGTACGACCCACTGCAGTACAACCCACTGTAGTACAGCCCACTGCAGTACAACCCACTGTAGTTGTTAATCCCAAGTGTGTCCTGGGTTCTTGTCGCTGTTCATGGACAATGGCAGCCTTTCACCTTTCCTGCACTAACGTGTGCGTGGGTGCATGTGTGTGTTCATGTGCACGCCTGCTTGTTTGATTGTGTGTGTAGCCATGTGACCTTTGCGCATCCCCGTCATAGTGGTGATTCCCTGGGCTGGGGTGTGTGTGCGCGCGTGTGTGTGTGTGTTTGTGTGTGTGGTGGGCGGGAGGGGTGCATACCCTTGCGCTGAACCCATCCCAAACACATCAAACGGATCGATAAGCACCTCGTCGCTATCTCTCTGTGTATTGTTTCGGCATACAGATCTGGCCACCATTTGCTCAACTGAATACAGATGTCTGCCTGTGTGTCTGTGAATTCCTCATCTAGGAGGAGCTTTCGGGGGTCACTTGGAGGTAATGCTTTGAAGTGCATCTGCAATGTGTTTGTGTGTTTAAGCGACACAACACACTGCTCTGCTCGGCCTACTGTTATGGCTCTGTCTATGGCAACGGCCTCCAGGTCGATGTACGGTGTGTCCGGGGGGGCTGGAGCTCTGTGTAAACCTCCTCCTCATGAACTGCTGAGGTTTTTGTTTGGCCTCGCGTGGTCTGTCCCGACAACAGAATTTATGTTTTTCCACAACGGTTATGAATGTAAGTGCAATTAGATTAAGCAACAACGAAAAGGCTACACAAATGAGCTTTTAGTTGAGACACAAAACATGCTGAGGAGGTAACAACATAATTATAGTGGGTCATTAAATCAATCCAAGTTCTTTACTGGTTTTATGTCTGTGTTGGCATTAATTAGCGTTTTCAGGTCAGGAGGGGAGATACAGTTAGGTCTGGAAATAATTGGACACTGATACAAGTTTTGTTATTTTGGCTATGTACTAAAATATATTCAAATTAAAGTTAAATAATGAATATGTGCTTAAATAGCAGTCTCTCAGCTTTAATTTGAGGATATTCACATCCAAATTGGAGGAAGGGTTTAGGAATTACAGCTCTTTAATATGTAGCCCCCTCTTTTTCAAGGGACCAGAGGTAATTGGACACTTGACTCAAAAGCTGTTTCATAGATGGTGTGGACTATTCCTTTGTTATTTCTTCGTCAATTAAGCAGGTAAAATTCACATTTGGAAGCTGTTGCTGTGAACCCACAACATGCGGTCAAAGGAGCTCTCAAAGCAAGTGAAACAGGCCGTCCTTAGGCTGCAAAAAGGAGTGGCCATCTAAAAAGCCAGCCCATTTCTGGAACAGCATTCTTTGGACAGATGAAACAAAGATCAACCTGTACCAGAATGATGGGAACAAAAAAGTATTGTGAAGGCTTGGAACGGCTCATGATCCGAAGCATACCACATCATCTGTAAAACAAGGTGGAGGCAGTGTGATAGAATGGCCATGCATGGCTTCCAATGGCACTGGGTCACTAGTGTTTATTGTGGATGTGACAGAAGACAAAAGCAGCCAGATGAATTCTGAAGTGTATTGGGATATATTGTCTACTCAGATTCAGCCAGGGAAGTTGATTGGATGGCACTTCACTTTACAGATGAAAACATAGTCACCCAGGAGTTATTTAGGCCAAGAAGAGGAATTTTCTGCAATGGCCAAGTCAATCACTTGATCTGAACCTGATCGAGCATGCATTTCACTTGCTAAAGACAAAACATGAGGCAGAAAGACCCACGAACAAACAACAACTGAAGACAGCTACAGTAAAGGCCTGGCAAAGCATCACAAAGGAGGAAACCCAGCATTTGGTGATGTCATGTGTTCCAGACTTCACGCAGTCATTGCCTGCAAAGGATTCTTCACAAAGTATGAAAATGAACATTTGATTTATGATTGTGTTAATTTTTCTAATTACATTTGAGCCTCTGAAATAAGGGGGCTGTGTATGAAAATGGTTGCAATTCCTAAAAGTTTCATACAATATTTTTGTTCAAGCCCTTGAAATAAAGCTGAAAGTCTACACTTCAATTGCATCTTGGTTGTTTCATTTCAAATCCATTGTTCTGTCAATGTCCAAATATTTCCAAACCCAACTGTATCTCAAAGGGTTGAATTCTTGACATATACGTAACAGTTTATGTAGTCATATTTTGTGACACGCAGGGCAGTATATATACATTTATTTTTTACAGATTGTCACTCAAACTAAAGGTCAAGTTGACCTTAAATGACCTAGGAGTCTAAATGACCTAGGAGTCTTCCATCCACAGACAAGTGATGCATCTGCGCATTAATCTGTGCATAAATCCATATAGATTTCTTCCTGCCTCCTTCAGGAGTGTGGTGTCATCACTTTGCCGGGCCTTCCCCTTTTTGTGTTGCCCACTCCGCTGTGTTTCTCCATAGCTGGAAGCTACATCTGCCTTAGTTATTGATCATTCACTTACTGTAGAGTCAGCCACAGTGACAGTTTCCTTCCTCACTGGGCTGCTCGTCTGAAAAACAGGGTCACCCGTTCACCTCTGCAGGTAACCTTGAACCTCTGTGAGAAATGGGAACATGGGATACGGTTCTCACGTGGATTACAGACATGTTTCCTGAACCCTCTTCCTGTGGATCCGAAGGGGTGTACAGTTTGGTTTCTGTCCCAGCACTCACACACTTGATTTGAATGATTTACTCAAATTAAACCTAAACTGTACACCCTTTTGAGTTGCCAAGACCAGGACTGGTAAAGCCCTGGATTACAACTATGGAATAACATTCTGTATGGTAGTATAGTAGCTGTGCAAAGTCGAACTTGATTTCAGCTTCCATTTTGTGGGATTGCATAATTCTTAATTTTTTTCCCTCCATTTTTTTGGAGCTGCCCTTTTCTCCCCTCCATTTTGCAGAGTTCCCCTTCAGGTTGTTTGAATCATTCCTCTTGTGCCGTTCTCTGTCCCCCTCAGCTCAGTCAGGCGTTGATGGACACAGTTCTGAAGGGAACGTTCAACGTAACCCTCAACATTCCGCGGAGGGACCGCGCCCCAACCCATCGCCCATCAAGCCCTGTGCCGCCCCCGCTTGCCATCAACAGTGAGCAGGGTCATCGGTGAGAGGGAGGTCCTTCTTCTACTGTATCTGATAGAGTACTTACTTTACTTATGCTTTGTTTCAGTTCCAATGCCTGGAGGAGAATGTGAGGTTAGGGGTAAGTAGTAAGGTTTATTGCTTACACGTAGGATTTGCTGAATTTTTATTGTAAAACTGTAAATGAACCCCTTGATCATTTAGCATTTCCTTGCGGGTATGCCCCTTTTGTTGATCAGAAGGTAACTGGCAAAAGTAAGGGATGAGGGGTGTGTTTAAACCATGGGAGTTAGAAATTGAAGTAAAAAGTTGGGGCTATTCACACTAACAGCAGTCACAGGGATGACATTTCAAATTAAATAACATTTAAATTGAAATGTTCTATTCACATTTGCAATGGAAACATATCATGTCGACAAAGTTCAGTGATTAGAGGAAAACAGAACATGCCCTGCCAAAATAATACCAATATTTTTGGGCAACAGGGCTAGATAGAGGCTTGCTCAGTTTAGTTTGGGATTTAGGTATCTAGTTATTTTGTTTAACCTAGGTTATTTTCTTAGACTAATTAGATGACCATGCAGTAGTCAAATTGATTACTAAATGAATCCTAAGAATATTGAAAATACCTGAGGTTTTAAGTCATTGTTTTCTGGCTGGTGGCCAGCCAGGAACCAAGGTAGAGATTCCGAACAATTTAGATTTTTATTTGTATATCATAACAAGAAACCAGGCGAGCCTAGTTCAGCTGGCCCGCAATAAAAAGGCATTGTTGCCCTCCCGTGATTTGAACCCAGGTCACCCACGTGACAGGCTATGGCTTTAGCCGCTACACCACAGAACTATACTGCTACTGGGTGTCGGTATAGCCTCTTGACATTATGTAATTTTGTCACGCATTTAACATCACGCCAAGTTTGAATATTTTGTTAGATGTCATTAAGCATGGTGTTAAACTTTGTCCTGAGACAAAATCCACCAGATCAAATCCTTAGCGAAAATCCACTATAAATAGTCACAATATAACTGTGAACAGTTTCATTCTAGGCTTCCGTAGCTACTCAAGGTTGTAACCAGCAAAGTCTTTGTCTGTCCTGAACAAATACTCTTTTGCAACTGGCCGTTTTAACAGCTAATTAGCCATTCATGCATTACATTGATACAGTATCTATCAATATAGGTTACCATAAATGACTTTTTCGTAAATTGAAAGGATGAGAGAATCATGTAGCCTGCGAAGTGTTTGTCTATCCTGAACAAATCCTAATATCCACCAGAACTGTTTTATTTTTGGCTTCCTATTATGTAGTTACTGAAGGTTGTAGCTAACAAAGCTTTTGTCTGTCCGGAACAAATCCTAAGGCATAATGCATATTGACTGTGATGGGAATTGAACACAGGATCTGTTATTCTGTAGTCTGTGTCTCTAACCACTACGCTATTTAACAAGGGGTACTCAGTCAGTCACTCAGTCACTCAGTCAGTCAGTAAGAGACATTTTCTCTTCTAGGCCTGCTCCGCTTACGCAGTCTGGCAAAGAAAATAATAAAACCTGCCGTCAATTGTTGTTCATTTTAATGAAAACTATTGTAGTGTGAATATGCTCTTAGGATTACAGTTAAAAAATGGAAGTGTTACAGAATTTGCCTGCAAAATATCGTGTAACAGTTTGTTTAGACCTGATGCCTTTATTGTGGATAACTGCTTTCAATTTCAATTGTTATTTTTTTTCATTTACACTTTTCAGATAGATTTAAAGGCTGGCATTCATGGATGTTGGGGTTTGTCACTGTAGGGGTTTGAGCATTCTTTTTAGGGTTCTTGTCCAACTGAGCAATCTATTCAGTGGTTCCCTAATGGGAGCTAATGAAGATTTTGTCTAAAATGCATTATGTATGAGGAACCCTTCTTTATAATTTCAATGTCAGCAGATTAACTCAGTAGGGTAGTCTGAGTTTTATCAAGCTAGTTTTAGCAATGCTAGCTGTTTCTGACTTAGTGCAAGCATTTGCATTTACATTGGATGGTATCATGAGGATGGCAAAGTTGTTTTCTACTACCTATTAGCCTGCTTCAGCAATGTTTTTGTATTTACAAGCCCCTATAATGTAATTTACACAAAACTGTAATAGTTTAAAATAATTAGCCTATTAATAATCATGGCAAAGATGCATGGACATAGACAATGGCTGGAGGAAAAAGAGGGAGGTTTGAGTGGACTCCAGAAACCCTGTGTACCGTGCTGTGTCAGTTACATGGAGGAACCACAGAGATCCTTTGTTCTGAACTGAGTCTACAAGTGTGAGGAACAGACTGAAGGTTGTGGGAGCTGATGTTTGTTTAAACTTTGCCCAGTAATTAAGGGAGTTGGAGAAGAGCAAACAACTTCTGGACCTGTGAGGCTATCTTGCCTGTTAATGAGCAGTAACACTGATTTTTGTTTTCAGGCAGCATTCAGGAGGAGACCGTGAACTAATCTGATGTTTCGGCATTGGCTAAAATCATAAACTAAATAGATGCTCCAGGAATAAAGCTGTTTCTTTTGCATTATTTCCCAAGTGTACTGGCATTTCTTCAACAACTTTTGGAGCAGACTTACATGAGTATATTAAGTTGCAGGCAGTTTTTTTTTCTTAGTGCTGAGCAGATGGTGAATGAAATATTCATAATGTTATACCTGGATTACATTGAGACACACTCACATACAAGTTTTTATATGTACAGTGAGGGAAATTTTTTTTTGATCCCCTGCTGATTGTGTATGTTTTTCCATTGACAAAGAAATGATCAGTCTATAATTTTTATGGTAGGTTTATTTGAACAGTGAGAGACAGAATAACAACAAAAAAAATCCAGAAGAACACATGTCAAAAATGTTAGAAAATTATTTGAATTTTAATGAGTGAAATAGGAACAAACACAAAATAACTGTCAATCTCCCTCGGTCTGGGGCTCCATGCAAGATCTCACTTTGTGGAGTTGCAATGATCATGAGAACAGTGAGGAATCAGCCAATAACTACACAGGAGGATCAGGAGGATCTCAAGGCAGCTGGGACCATAGTCACCAAGAAAACAATTGGTAACACACTACGCCGTGAAGGACTGAAATCCTCCAGCACCTGCAAGGTCCCCCTGCTCAGTTTTCATGCCATGGAATTGCAGTGTCACTCTACCCCAGGTTTTTGCCTTGCTAGGAGAAGGAAATGAGATTTAAGTAGACAAATGTTTTCATACATGAATGACAATGACATGATAAAATACTGCCTCTTAATTTAATCAGGGGAATACTTGAACACACTTAAACTCACTTAGCTGATTTTCTACTGATCTGAAAATACATTCTGACCCAAAAAAGCACATTTTCTTTTGAATACTTCGAAGGGGAAGCCAATAAATAGCAAAAGGTGTGCTGCCAACCCCTCTATTTGAAGTTTGAAAAACAAATGGAATTGCACCGCTTCGCTGCCTTTGGCTAACACATCGTCTTTTGTCTCTGTTCACGACCACTGAACAAGACAATTAGAAGAAATGATATCAGACATGGAAAAACTGCTGTATTCCTCAAGCTCGCATTAATCACAAACCTTTATTATTTTCCTCCATATATGCTGACCGCTAAAGAAACAGTGTGAAAATCAAGTCTCATAACTTATGTACCCATTTGGAAACACTAATAAGATCCCCTCGTTAATCATGTAGCTCCGCCCCTCTTTTCCTGCATTCCAAATGATGCCTCATTCCATGTAGTGCACTACTTTTGCACTGCTTCAGGGTTCTTGTAGTTCACTATGTAGGAAACAGTGTGCCATTTTGGATGCTGATCATGTCTCATTCTAGGCACAGTGCCCAGCACTGGATTAATTTAAGTTTGGCCACCACACTGGAAAAGTTATAAACCAGTTTAAAGACTTAAGTAGTTTGAATATGAAATATTAAGTGGATAATGCCTCAGTGCACATCCCAAAGTTGATTTTACCTTACGTTGGAAAGTAAAATATAGATGTGTGTCTGAGCTTCCCCGGCTTTACTATTGATGTTCCAAACAATGGATACACACATCCAGCACGTAGTGTCGACAATAGATTGCACTGCTTTTTCTTTGCTAGTAAAATTGAAAACGTAAAAAAGAAACAAAAAAATTTTGTTTTCCTGTCCCATTTTGGCTCGGATCAGTGTTACTCTAACTGAGAATACCTCAACCTGGCAATGGGCGATGTTGGCCTTTCGTGTCCTCGTATGAGTGCCCTTCAGGAGCTCCCAGTCCAGACAGAATGCTCCCCCTCCTAGAGAAGTGATTTATCCTTCTCTCCTCTGGTCCTAATCACAGTGGATAAATCACATGCTTATTTGCACTGATGCTTTGATTAGCCAACGCAGGGCCATAAACTCACAGAGGCTGGAGAGTGAACTGGGGTTGGGGTGTGAGCGTTGCCCTGAGAAGGAGCGTGTTTCTCCTTCTCAGGTTTGTATTCCAGCTGGCACCGGCCATATAAAAAAAGACTACAGTTTACTACAGACTAGTACAGGATGTACTGTTGGGTTATTAGTAGATAGTATTGTATCGTTAAGCACTAAGGCACGAAAGCTGTGTGGTTTATGATATATTTACCACGGCTAAGGAATGTTATTATGCACTCTACAGTGTGGATTTTCTCAGAACAGCCTGTGGCTGTGATGTATTGGCCAAACCCCACAAACCCAGTGAGGTGCCTTGTTGTTACGAACTGATCGCCAACACAGGTCGAAGAGTGCAAGGTATTTTGTGTCATACCCGTGGTATATTCGCCTCATCTTTCAGCCAATCATCGTCCAGGTTCGAACCATTTGCTTTATCTCTAGACATCCGTAGAAACTATATTATCTAAGTACAGTTAATAGTTTAGTATATACTTAACAGTTCAAAGCATAGTGTACATCCATTCGCATGGTTCCTTTGCCTCTATGGTGTACCATTTCGACCACAAGATGGGAAACGGGATGTCATTTGGAAAACAACCATTTCAGTGTTGTCAGTTAGGGGGTTCTGTAGCTGCCGTCAACAGGCGCCTGCTGTCTCCGCGCGCTCCCAGGGGACGGGCTGACGAGGGAACCGGTGGCCGTCCCCAGGTACACGCCACCATTGTTCCACGCAGAGCCTTTTAGTGTAATGAGGTATTTACCCCCCATCATTATTCAGCGGGGTGAGGATGACTGGGGAGTGTTATTTATGCCCCGCTCCTCGTCTTTACCTTTTTATCACGGCGACCTGTTTTACATTGGCAAACTAATTAAATCAAATAAATCACTGCGCACCGCTGAGTGTTTGATCAGAAAAAAGGGCCGTTGAATAAATCTTGGATCTGGTGCATTACAAGGCCTGTAATTCACGTTGTTTAGAGGATAAAATATGCACAGGGAACAGGGGGGAAAAAATGGTCGATGCACAAATGACTTTTTTCTTTTGCTCAACCGTCCGCCATTGCCAAATGCATTCACTTTAGGAGGGTTTAGGGGGACTTTTATAGATGCCTGGTTTCCTCTTGTAATGACTGGTGTCATTGTCTTGTTTTGTCTCTGTGCCACTGCTTCCAAATGTTCACAGTTAGTGCAATGACATGGCGTGGCAAGGTTGCAGCGAGCTGCCCAATCACACATGAATGACGCCTAGAACTTGAGGATATTTTTTAATGAACGCCAAGTGTTTTTTTAAAATTATTTTAAACATGGGAACTTATTTCCCTTTTATTCAACTCAAATTAAACAAGTTAACATAAGTAATAAGTAACAATTGTTTTGAGGTTTGACGTATGGTGGAACAAAGCGGTTTAGTATTGAGTTATGGGACCTTTAATTTGGAATTGCAGTGAAATGGGCTTTTATTGCTTTGTTGCATGGTAACACGTTGTAAACACATCTAACACGGTTTAGTGGGTCTTTGTATTTCAGAGACTCTGGGTCTGTGTACAGTAATAATTTGCATCTCCAACTGTTAGGTCCAAGTATTGTTTTCTTTCTTTCTTTGAGTGTCACCGGGACTGTGAGAGCTGTGTTGTGTTCCCTACAGTCTGTCATTTCTGAATATACAAATGCTTGTCTGCACCTCAAATGGTTGGTGTACTACAGATGTTTTTGTGACTTCTGTCATTCCCAGGACACCTAACTCCAATCAGACACTGCATTAAACAATCCCTGTGCAATGAAAAGTTTGAAGGCCCTATATCGGCAAATTTTACTCATCGGATGGGCACAGAAAAAAGGAGGTTCTCTCACAAACACACAGAGCTAACTTTATTCCAATGCCGTCCCGTGGGCAAGAGAGTCGACATCTGTGATTTTAACCGTGAAACAACATCTATTTGTTTGCATTGTAGGAACACATTGTCTTGTTTTTTTTTTTACAGATCATTTTTACCAGTTTTGGAAGCTTAGAGAAATCTATTATTATGAATGTTTGGCATAATCTTATTTTTTTTCACATATATCAAGAAGAACGTGACTGGTATTGAATAAAATGTGTTTGTGTTATATGTGTCTCTGGGTTTTATAGCATTGGTTTGAAAATCACAGATTACCAACTCATACAATGACCTTGAGCATTCTCTCCAGTGGCAAAGTGTAATAAGGGAGGGGACTATATGAGACACGAGAATGATCTAATCACACCATTTAAATGCATTTAAGGAAGTTTTGGTGTCAGTGCAAAGTGTAACTTGGTGTTCCTCGATTTACTAAAGAAAGATAGGACATAGCAAGTGTTTTTCCAAACCCTGCTATAAATGTAGACATTCCCCTAGATGGAGAACACACGTGAACGCCAAAGAAGCGATCCAGAGTAATTAAAACCGTTGTGGAGCTCTGCAGTCGATGCCTGGGTTAACCTGTGCTGACTCAGTGTCAGGGTGGTTAGCAAAAGGCCTCCCGTTTAACTCTCCTTCATTGTAACGCTGGTGGGAGACCAAGCAGGTGGAATGGAGCCTGAGGCCGAGGTAAGGCTGGCAGGGGTTAAGTCAGAGGAGGGGTTGGGGGCAGGGTGCTGAGACAGCCAGCAGGAGGCCAAAGAATCGAGATGGCTGTCATTACCAGTCCGCTCACAGGAAACCTTCAAAGGCTTCCACTGAACCCAGAGCCCCTGGATATTTGTCTGATGAGCAGGACAGGCCGACAAGGGAGCAAGAGAGAACACACACACACGCGCACATACACACCTGCTCACACGCTCATACACCTACCTTCCCACTCACACACACACACACATACACGCATGTACACTCTCACACACACACACATGCACATATACACCTGCTCACACACACAGAAAATAATTCCGTCTGTCAAGGTCATCTGGTGACCCGTCTTCTATAAAAATATGATTAACCTTATTGCTTGTTTATGTCTGTCTGTACTTCAACATAAAAAAAAACATAACTTTACATTTTAGCCGCACACACTTAATATAAAATGTTGCTAGTTCTAATAAGTTAATCCAACTCCGTACCTGCAATCAAACGCTGAATATATTGAAACTTCGCCTCAGACAAACTGCTTTCTTCTTTTGTATGTTTGAAGCAGATTTTCTGTAAACACTCTTTACTGGGCTGGCCTTGATTGGTGCGAGTACTGATGTGAACGTCGTCCGTTCTAGAGATCTAGAGGCGGTACCTATGCATGTCTAAAACGCTGTCAACATTTATATAGTGTACGTCAGCGTTTCATGAACTAGTTTCATGCAGTGTTGGATAGCTGCTGTTAACGGTCCTTGGTATGCCCACAATGAGCAGTCCGGTGGGAACGTTCATCTTGGTGTAAATCTAACATCTGCTTCCCATTCCACAATTTTAACCACAACCAAGATTAGCATACAGGTGTACGTTCAACTCTACACTGCACATTGTTTTTTGTTATTCACCAGAGGGTGTGTTTAGAAAGAAGGGCAGTCAATCATCTCTGTCATAACTTGAATTTATGCAGACTCTCTTATCTAGAGTGGCACAACAACTCTTGATATATGTGTATTCCTGGCTTGTTGATTGGCCCACCATCTACCTTTCAGTTTCTAGCACAATGCTCTTGACCACAATTAACACAATATGTTTCTTAGTTTTAGGAAGATGCACAAGACATCATTAGGGAAGCTTTCTTTTCCACACTTTTAATCAGACCCTGTAGTTTCCAAAGTTATTTTCATAATGTTTGACTGCACTGAGGAGAACCACAACTAGCCAGCAATAGCCATGAATGTACTGTGTCTGGCAATGCCTAACTAAGATGTGCTTGGCTTGGAACATAGTGCTTTCCATGTCAGGGTTGTGGGTTCGAATCCCACTGAGGGCTGTTAAATTACTTCAAGGTAAGTCTTCTGTGTATGCTCTACAGCCAAGACTTCTGGGAAACACTCACCTCTCTGCCCTAGCTACCATGCTGAGGTATTGTCTGTGTCCCAAAAGGCATCTTAACCTTGCACTAGGTGTGACCAGTAGTGTGCTACGAAGTGCACCGTGTGTCATTTGTGGCGCAGGCAAACAGAACCCAATTGTCATTCATTTTCTGACGAAGGTTGGGAGTCGGTGGCTCACTTGTTGGATGTGTGAGAATGTTCACGGAAAGGGCTCCCTCTGCCTTGTATTGATAACCCCCGAGAAGTTAGAAAGGAGATATGACTCCCATGTGCACACACTCACGTTTCATTGTTTTAATGCAAATGGCAGAAGCAGGGAGGAAAAGCCAGTCAGGCAAGGATGTGGTTTCTATGCTTCTGTTAGCAGACTGCATCCAGTGTCCCCCCTCACCCATCCTCCCCTTCCTCCCTCAGCCCAGTGTCCCCCTTTCTCCCCCCTTCCTCCCACAGCCCAGTGTCCCCCTCCCTCCCCTTCCATCCGTTTCCTCCCACAACCCAGTGTCACCCCCACCTCTGCCCAGTGACCCCCTTCCTCCCACAACCCAGTGTCACCCCCACCTCTGCCCAGTGACCCCCTTCCTCCCACAACCCAGTGTCAGTGTCACCCCCTCCCACCCCATGCCCAGTGACTCCCTCCCTCTCCTTCCTCCCTCAGCCCTGATGCTGTGTGACGCCTGGGCGTTTCCCGCTCTTCATGGCTGTTTAAGCAAGCACTTTAAATGGAAATGCACTTGACATTTTAGGAGGAGATGTAATCAGCACGCGTTACAAAGCAGCTGATTTCCCTCCAATGCCGTGCTCCTTCTCCCTCTCCTCTCTCTCCTGTGACGCCCCTGCTCCCTGGAGGTGCCGGTTCTAGAATAGACGACTAATTTCATTTACAGCACATTCAGATGTATTCATTTTGATCTCATTATGAAGCCAATGGAATGAGAGAAGGAGTGACGGCCCCGTGACAAATGTAATGATCAAAAACAAAGAACAGTGATAAGCTTGTTAGTTGTTTTCCAATTAAAATAAACCTTTTTCATTCACTGTGTAATTTACTGTATTCATGGTGTGATGAATCTATGTTTTTCCTGTAATATCTATATATTTCCAAGTTAACCTGAGAGTTATTATATTCATAGCAATCATTTATCTGGATGGCGATGTATCTGATTCTACAGACCCTTATTCAGCTCCAGGAAATGCTCAGCATTTTAGCAAAAAACAACATACAAACATTTGATTAATTCATAAAAGCAACCAGTAACACAAAACCAGCTAGATGGAACAAATGTTCTCAAGGTGCCTTTATGCAACGTCTGTCTGTGAGAGGATAGGATAGCAACAAGAGTGCACAGACTCCATGAAGGGGATGATTTACCATCAGCAAAATGTACCCTATCCCTCCGGGCTTGATTAGGTTCCTCCTCTGGTCTGTGCCTTCGGGGCTGACAGAGCCGCGTGCTTCACAGGGAAACAAACGTGTTTTTCTTCTTTTCAAAGCGTGTAGGCGAACGAGAAGTCAGCCAGAAGAAGAAGTTAGGTTCATACAGATTCCTACAATAACAACTGCGGTGGTCTGTTTGAGGGTTCTTTTGAAATGTGGCGGTTGAGATTTGAATAATGGATATAAACACAGGGAGCAGGGGTGATCAATTAATGATAAATACTTTGCTGAGGTGGGTGTTGGACGGCATGGATGTATCTCTTTCAGCCAGCAAATAGATAACAAGGTTACTGCACAGATCAAGAGGTGAGAAGCAACAGAAGATGGAACATTAAATATCTGCCAAGATGTTGTGCTCACAGGTCAGGAATTAGGAGCACTGCAGAATTCAAGCTGAATCAGTTGTATTTCATTAATAATGGATGGGATGAATCCAGAGGAAAGTAAAACATCAAGGGTGGTTCTTTCTGCTTTCTTTCTTCAGAGTTTTGTAAACTGAAGTTGTATGTTTTTCGGCAAATCTCGCTCTTACTTTGGGGTTCGGGGCTCTTCCTGCCCAATCTTTACAAAGCTAACAGTGGGCACATTTTTATTCGCTACACCTTTATTCTTGGCTCTTCTGCGCTTCCACTCTGACCCCTGGCTACTTCCAACCCCTTCCTGCTCTTTCATTAATCCCAATTACAAACCGGTACACATTTCATTAGACCAATATCTGCATCCCTCTGTGCCCATGGCTACTACATGGGAATTGGGTGACCAGCAGGGTGGGGGGGGGCTCTGTCTGGTGCCAGGTGCCTCAGCTTAACCGACTCAGCCAGGTAAGCAGAGGAGACACCTCCGCCCCACAAACAGCAGGTGTTTTGGCATACGGGAGATGACAGTGCAGGGAAAGAAAAAGCCGCAGACTTGAATAGGTCAGATGCAATAATTCTCAAAATGTCAGCCGTCACTGCCACATACTATTGCGTCCTGAAGGAGCAGACAGGCAGCATTAACAGTACTCTTCTTTGCTGTGCTTTGGGGTACTGTCTGTTTCCTGGGTTGATGTCTTGCTCAATATCTGTCGCTCACTCTGGAAGCTGATGATCGAGAGAAACAGGCTTCGCATTAACTGCTTCAAGGCACAGAGCAATTTAAAGGTCAAGTGGATTTGATTATTTTCTTCAAGGCAAAGAATCCCACTTGGCGCTCTGCACTCTAATTCACCTATGTGGGCGTGTTCCAAACATTAGGGCCTGTATATGTACATATGAAATACAGGAAGTATGTAGGTTTAAAAAGATTTTCAGACTGATATATTGCGGAGTGCTGGGCCCTTCCCTGGGTCAGGCGAGCTTGGGCTGTAAACTGAGATTCAGCACCTTGGAGAGCGCACTCCTGGAGAGAGCCGTAATGTTCCAAACCTGCAGGAGAGCGCGCTAACATTCCAGGGGGAGTTGGTTGGGCCAGCCCTGCCCCAGTACACATGCTACCAATCCGGACTAACAAGAGCAACCATGAAGGAGGACTAGAGGCAGCCAAAGTATTTGGTAACTGTCAACAGTGTTGGAGTGTTTTCATTTAAAAGCAGCCAACGAGAGACCCCAGCCTATCGTCACGTTGAGGAACCAAATGCGAGACTGTGAGCTACCAACAAGAATGTTGTTTTGTTCCTGCCCTGTGTGTTTAAGTGTTATAAATAACCTTTGTGTACCTCATGATTAACTTGTCCATGTGCAGTGTTTCCACCTGCTAATTTTCAATTGGCCTAATATACACTCGCCTAAAGGATTATTAGGAAAACCTGTTCAATTTCTCATTAATGCAATTATCTAATCAACCAATCACATGGCAGTTGCTTCAATGCATTTAGGGGTGTGGTCCTGGTCAAGACAATCTCCTGAACTCCAAACTGAATGTCAGAATGGGAAAGAAAGGTGATTTAAGCAATTTTGAGCGTGGCATGGTTGTTAGTGCCAGACGGGCCGGTCTGAGTATTTCACAATCTGCTCAGTTACTAGGATTTTCACGCACAACCATTTCTAGGGTTTACAAAGAATGGTGGGAAAAGGGAAAAACATCCTGTATGCGGCAGTCCTGTGGGCGAAAATGCCTTGTTGATGCTAGAGGAGAATGGGCCGACTGATTCAAGCTGATAGAAGAGCAACTTTGACTGAAATAACCACTTGTTACAACCGAGGTATGCAGCAAAGCATTTGTGAAGCCACAACACGCACAACCTTGAGGCGGATGGGCTACAACAGCAGAAGACCCCACCGGGTACCACTCATCTCCACTACAAATAGGAAAATGAGGCTACAATTTGCACGAGCTCACCAAAATTGAACAGTTGAAGACTGAAGAATGTTGCCTGGTCTGATGAGTCTCAATTTCTGTTGAGACATTCAGATGGTAGAGTCAGAATTTGACGTAAACAGAATGAGAACATGGATCCATCATGCCTTGTTACTACTGTGCAGGCTGGTGGTGGTGGTGTAATGGTGTGGGGGATGTTTTCTTGGCACACTTTAGGCCCCTTAGTGCCAATTGGGCATGGTTTAAATGCCACGGCCTACCTGAGCATTGTTTCTGACCATGTCCATCCCTTTATGACCAACATGTACCCATCCTCTGATGGCTACTTCCAGCAGAATAATGCACTATGTCACAAAGCTCGAATCATTTCAAATTGGTTTCTTGAACATGACAATGAGTTCACTGTACTGAAATGGCCCCCACAGTCACCAGATCTCAACCCAATAGAGCACCTTTGGATGTGGTGGAACAGGAGCTTCGTGCCCGGGATGTGCATCCCACAAATCTCCATCAACTGCAAGATGCTATCCTATCAATATGGGCCAACATTTCTAAAGAATGCTTTCAGCACCTTGTTGAATCAATGAATCAAATTAAGGCAGTTCTGAAGGCGAAAGGGGGTCAAACACAGTATTAGTGTTCCTAATAATCCTTTAGGTGAGTGTATACACATATTATTGAAAACAGATAGGATAAAACATCTAAATAGCCCAATCTAATTTAAGATTCCAGGCAGAACTGGAATCTTAAAATCTCACGACGTGTATGTTGTTAACATGTTTCAACTGAAACTCAGATTCCACCCTGTGTCCTATTGAAATATGGGAATTGATGCGTCATCACTCCGCCGAGTAGCTGGCTTGGGGGTTGAGATGTTGTGACTGCTCTTTGGTGAATGCCGACGTCGGCTAGCCTCTGCGTCAACCGTCTCAGAACGGAGCTACAGGGAATTATTAGAGATACATCCCAAATGGCACCATATTCTATTTAGTGTGCTTCTTGTGACCCGAGGCTTGAGCTCAGGTCAAATATAGTGCACTAAATATAGAACAGGGTGCCATTTGGGACACGCTCAGTGTTGTAATACCACTGTATTTGGCTCCGTGGTGCTCATGTGCCTTTTAATTACACTTCCTAGAATGTAGTCTTGGGCTGCCTTGCAGAGTTCCCTCTGTCTTTCCATCACAGCTCGGCTCCCGCTGGGGAGGGAGATTGGACACAGTCAACGTTTTTTAATGGAGCAATTACAGGAACAACAAAGTGGAATATATTGGAAAACACTACAGAAGCAAAATAGATCATCAGTAGACCATGGAATGTTACAGTTCTTATAGTGGGACTGTGTGTGAGTGTGTGTGTGTGTGTGTGTGGCTTTTTGTCTCTGTGTTTGTGTGTGTGTCTTTGTGTGCCTGTGTGTGCATTTATGTGATCTTACCGAGCCCATTACCGAAAATGTGTAATCCACAAGAGATTTACAGTACTGTGTGCCGTGGGTTCTTTTCCAGATCCTGTCCCAGGTAATCTCGGTATCCCAGGCCATATGTTATCATGATGACTGTGCATGTTTCATTCCTGTTAGTCCACCTGGTGCTCTTATAATGTATCTACTTGGCTCCCAGAAAGAGATTATATTCACCCCGCTGTACTCTCAAGGTCAAACCCACCCCAGTCTTGGAAAACAATGCTTAATTAGGATTCAGACACAACAGAGAGTATTTAAATTTCAGAATCAGAAGTAAATTTACCTCTTCCCTGGAATAATGTTGACCACAATGAACAGAATGTACTGATAAAGTAGAATATTTACACTAGGTATATCTACAAACATGCACATAATGATATAGTAAACAGATTATATTGCCCAGTGTCACCAATAAAGAGTTATGCTCTAAGGAGCTCTACTTTTGTCCCTTAACTGTTTCATACTAGGAATGTTGTGCCACTGATCATTTAATTTTTGCTGATATTTATAATTGCAAGAAAGATTCAAATAAAACAGCGTTGTTGCCATGTTCCACAGTTCTGTGTTCCAGTGTCCCAGCTGTGTGGCGGTGACCATTTCAGTCGATGCCACTACCACTGAGACATTGGATTGTCCACTCAAATAACAGTCATTTATAATGACTTGGTATTGACGTCCCACGGGTCATTACCGCGATAAATATCTCTGTTCATGACATCCATTCTTGAGGGACTCTCAATGGACTGGCTGCAGGCCAGTGCCGGACCTGACTACGCGGAGGGGCTGCCGCATCAAGAAGGCTGGCAGACGGCAGACACAGCTGGTGTTTCCCTTCTGAAACACAAAGACAAAACTCCATGAAGTAAACAAACTCCCATGCTCAGCCTCTTATCTCCCCCCAGCAGCCCCCCTCTGCACTGCGACCAGGTCCAAATCTGGCTTCGTACACTAGGGGTCCCGATGTTGACAAAAAGGAGTGATTATGAGGAGGGAGAAAGAAGGAGAAGAAGGAAGGAGGAGCAATGGGAGGAAGAGGAAAGAGGAGAAGAAAGAGGGTAGAGGATGGAGCTGGAGAAAGACGTTTGAGAATTGGATTCATCTCAGTGTTTGGCAGTTTGACTCCGTCCAAGCCACCAGTGAGATACATCCCAGTCAGAGGTGAGCACTGTAAAACCCTGACTAAGCCAGTCTTCCCACAGTCTGCGCCGACTCACTGGGAGTCCCTCTCTCTGGAGTGTGTTGTTGCTGGCTCTGCACTGGCTGTACGTCATGCTAATGGAGCTCTATAGTCAGAAGTGCTGTTCAAGATCCGACTTGCCTTACCCACTACAGCTGCTAAGGGAGACATCTGCCCACTGTGTGACATTCTGAAGCCTGGAGTTAACAAGCAAGCCAGTCGTCACTGTCGGGGCGTGGATCTGTGTTTTCATCTGAGGCAAACTCTGGGGTAATTCGGTGTGTGTGTGTGTGTGTGTGTGTGAGAGAGAGAGTATGCTGTGTAGCTCATTATCTCATAGGTGAAAGATTTCATAGCCGTTTTAAGTGGAGAAGTGGCACGTCGCAGCACTACTTTTACTTTGAAAGGATCCGTCACTATAAGCCCTTTGCAGTCTATTTAGAGGTGGGTAGAGGGAGTGTATAGAACCTGGGTGCTCTAAGAGGTTTCACTCTTGTTATCTCCATGTTAAGGGGCATTCGCCATTTATTTTGTTTTAATGGGAGTTGAGAGTTAAAGTCAAACTTGACATAGCCCAGAACCGTAAGTTTGGGACAATCAAAACACCAATCTGGATCCACTGTTATAGTAAGTCAGGTTCACTTCAGGTTAGACACTAACTGCAATTCGTTGTACTGTAATTGTACTTGTTCAATGACAATAAAATGTAATGTAATCTAATCAGGAAGTTCCTACGGCCAGGTCATCCTAGCCTAGTCACAATCCTGTTAGTGTCTTCATGCCTCTTTACCACTTGTCAGTCTGACAAAGAGTGACAAACTCAGGGAGATTCACAGGGCCTTTGGGAGGGGTGACAGACCAGGGAGATGGGTGGCATGGGGCCTCAGGGTGGAGTGACAGACCAGCAAGATGTGTGTCACGGGGTCTCAGGGACAGGTGACAAACCCAGGGAGATGGGTGACATGGGGCAGCAGAGCGGAGTGACAAACCCAGGGAGATGGGTGTCGTAGGGCATCAGGGAGGGGTGACAGACCAGGGAGATGGGTGTCACAGGGTCTCAGGGAGGGGTGGCAGCCCGAGCAATGCCACTGGCAGATGTCTGCAGGTCTGCCACCGTTCTCTGGTGTCTGTTTGCAGTCTGTTGTGTACTTTGTGCTAGCCATAGACTGCTGCAACCAACTTATTTAGCATGTTCAAATAGGAGACACTATATTCACTGAACAGCTGAAAGTGCTACTACCTAGGGACTTTCACCGAAAACCTTTTAAGATCTGCCTGCAGTGCAGTTCTTCCCACCAGTTTGACCGCAACTTCATAGAGGGACTTGAGTGACAGCTAAGATACAGTCTGGGACTGTTGTCTGCTGTCAGTCATCTGAATGGACCAGTCAGGAGCATTTCTGCTGGTCGTACCCCCAATCGTATTCAAAGCTCTGTTCTCCCTGCTGCAGTACACTAACAAGCATCCCTTTATACACACATGCACAATATTCTAATGTGCTGTTCCAGCTCTTTGCCAAGTTTTTATGTTATTTTGCTGGAGAGTATTTTGAAGTTGGAGATCTTGCTTGTTGTAAATTCAGAAACACTTGAATAAAAAAACAACACAGGCACAGCTTCCCTCATAATTGTTCAGCAATTATGACTTGATCCAGTAAATACCGCCAGGCAGCTTGTCCTGCTGACAGATGGATGGTTATTAGAAGAAATGAAAAAAATTACTTTTATTAGTAAATAGATAATGTGGAAAAGATTTTTATTCACTAAAAGCCTGTATCAGAAGGAGGAGTGGCAGAGAGGGAGTCTGCTCTTATTTATCTTCTCATTTGTAAAGATCAACAGGAACAAAACAACAGCCAGACTGCACCTTATTATAGAAGCAGATTAGTCAACGTAATGCATTTAACCAATTGTTTTGATTTGATCTGGCTAGTATGGAAATTGAATATAAATCCTCTGTGATTTACAACTATCTCGCCGTTGTTTGGACCAGTTGGCGGTAGGATCCTCCACCAGGGACGGTAAAGATGCTTCAGGAATCAGGAAATATTCTTACTGACATTTGAGGGGAAGTCACAAGCCCACTCTAAAATCAATTAATTAAATGTATTTATAAAGCCCTTTTTACATCAGCAATTGTCACAAAGTGCTTTTACAAAACACCTGGCCTTAAACCCCAAGGAGCAAACAACAATAGTGTTGAATTTCAGTGGCTAGGAAAAACATTACCTAAGAAGGACAAAATATAGGATGAAACCTAGAGAGGAACCAGGTTCGGCTTACACTGCAATAATACATCGCTCCTTAGCGGCAATCCCGTAATGTAAAATGTCACCTTGTTCAAATGTATTTATGTTGTTTAGTTATTGGACAATCCTGTCATCAAACACTAGTCCAGGGGTCTCTGTCAGGTCAGTCATGGGCAACTGGCTGCTTGGAGCCCATTTATGCTCTTGAAACAGTTCTGATGCCTGTTGTCACAGGTTGTGATAACTTTAGTTGCTAATATTCACAAAAATTCTTTTTTTTATCTACTTATTCGCTTAAATGGGCATTTCATCACTGCTCTATTTACCTGCATCTGTCTGTTAAGATGGTATTGACACAAACTTTGAATTTCCTCACGGTGGATGTCCTTCAGAACTCTGCAATTTGATCCCTTTCAGTGGACAACCCTCCCGAATGCCTCCTTTGTAAGGGGGTGACAGGATGTAAAGGATATGGGATGCATCACAGCCTAATTTGGAGTGTTTATGCCAAAGTGTCTAAATACTTCCGGTAATATTTGGTCACTGACACAATTTTCAATATTTTGGCTCTGTAACGCCACCACAATGGATTTGAAATGAAACAACCGAGTTGCAATTGAAGTGCAGACTTTCAGCTTTAATTCAAGTGATTGAACAAAAACATGATATTATGAATGTTTATGAATTGCAACCATTTTCATGTACACTCCCCTTGTTTCAGGAGCTCAAATGTATTGGACAAATTAACACAATCATAAACTAAATGTACATTTTTAATACTTTGTTTAGAATCCTTTACAGGCAATGACTGCATGAAGTCTGGAATGCACGGACATCATCAAAATACTGTGTTTCCTCCTTCGTGATGCTTTGCCAGGTCTTTACTGCAGCTGTCTTCAGTTGTTGTTCGAGGGTCTTTGTCTATGGCAAAAAGACCCTCAAGTGGAATGCATGCTCACTTGGGTTGTGATCAGGTGATTTGCTAAGCCATTGCAGAATATTCCACTTCTTTGCCTTAAAAATCTCCTGGGTTGCTTTCGCAGTATGATTTGTGAAGCTCCATCCAATCAACTTGGCTGAATTTGGCTGAATCTGAGTAGACAATATATCCCTATACATTTCAGAATTCATCTGGCTGCTTCTGTCTTCTGTCACATCATCAATAAACACTCGTGACCCAGTGCCATTGGAAGCCATGCATGGCAATGCCATCACACTGCCTCCACTGTATTTTACAGATGATGTGGTATGCTCCTGATCATGAGCTGTTTCAAGCCTTCTCCATACTATTTTGTTCCCATCATTCTGGTACATGTTGATCTTTGTTTCATCTGTCCAAAGAATGCTGTTCCAGAACAAGGCTGACTTTTTTAGATGTTTTTTGGCAAAATCTGGCCTTTTTATTCTCGAGGCTTATGAATGGTTTGCACCTTGTGTATAAAATAACTCAACTGTAATAAAATAACTAAACAGTAATTATAAATTCAGCATATAACAAAATGTGAAGAAAGTAAATGAGTCTGAATACCCTCCAAAGACTATATTTCCAGGCTTTTCAGTATGTAAAAATAAAACACAGAATTCTGTACAAACAGTGCAGTTTACTGAATTAAAAGCCTAATTAACATCAATCAAAACCATGAACAAATAATTGTGCCTCATAAACCTTTCAAGGTAATATCCAAACATTACTTGAAAAGGATTATAATGTTTTTAAGAAATTAACTGAAAACATTAATTTATTGAATATCATTAGTAATGCATGGATTTGTCTGAAGATAGTAAACATTGCTTTTAATGTGGCCTAAAAAGGCTTTTTTATTTTAATTGGAGAAGAGTGCCGTGGAAGTTTTTTGAAGTATGTCTAAAGCTTCAATTGTCATCTGCCTAAAAAGCATGCTAAAATGTTGAATTGGTTAAATTGTACTGGCTGGAGAGACCTTATCTATTTTTAGAGTTGCAGTTCTTTACAATTTCACTCCAGTCTATTCAAATTCAATACTTGATAGATTAAAAAGCATTTGGAATTTCAACATACAATGGGGAGAACAAGTATTTGATACATTGCCGATTTTGCAGGTTTCCCTACTTGCAAAGCATGTAGAGGTCTGCAATTTTTATCATAGGTACACTTCAACTGTGAGTGACGGAATCCAGAAAATCACATTGTATGATTTTTAAATGATTAATTTGCATTTTATTGCATGACATAAGTATTTGATCACCTACCAACCAGTAAGAATTCTGGCTCTCACAGACCTGTTAGTTTTTCTTAAAGAAGCCCTCCTGTTCTCCACTCATTACCTGTATTAACTGCACCTGTTTGAACTTGTTACCTGTATGAAAGACACCTGTCCACACACTCAATCAAACAGACTCCAACCTCTCCACAATGGCCAAGACCAGAGAGATGTGTAAGGACATCAGGGGTAAAATTGTAGACCTGCACAAGGCTGTGATGGGCTACAGGACAATAGGCAAACAGCTTGGTGAGAAGGCAACAACTGTTGGCGCAATTATTAGAAAATGGAAGAAATTCAAGATGATGGTCAATCACTCTCGGTCTGAGGCTCCATGCAAGATCTCACCTTGTGGGGCATCAATGATCATGAGGAAGATGAGGGATCAGCCCAGAACTACACGGCAGGACCTGGTCAATTACCTGAAGAGAGCTGGGACCACAGTCTCAAAGAAAACCATTAGTAACACATTACGCCGTCATGGATTAAAATCATGCAGCGCATGCAAGGTCCCCCTGCTCAAGCCAGTGCATGTCCAGGCCCATCTGAAGTTTGCCAATGACCATCTGGATGATCCAGAGGAGGACTGGGAGAAGGTCATGTGATCTGATGAGACAAAAATGTTGCTTTTTGGTCTAAACTCCACTCGCCGTGTTTGGAGTAAGAAGAAGGATGAGTACAACCCCAAGAACACCATCCCAACCATGAAGCATGGAGGTGGAAACATCATTCTTTGGGGGTGCTTTTTTGCAAAGGGACAGGACGACTGCACTGTATTAAGGGGAGGATGGATGGGGCCATGTATCGCGAGGTCTTGGCCAACAACCTCCTTCCCTCAGTAAGAGCATTGAAGATGGGTCATGGCTGGGTCTTCCAGCATGACAATGACCCGAAACACACAGCCAGGGCAAATAAGGAGTGGCACCGTAAGAAGCATCTCAAGGTCCTGGAGTGGCCTAGCCAGTCTCCAGACCTGAACCCAATAGAAAATCGTATTGCCCAGCGACAGCCCCGAAACCTGAAGGATCTGGAGAAGGTCTGTATGGAGGAGTGGGCCAAAATCCCTGCTGGATTTTGTGCAAACCTGGTCAAGAACTACAGGAAACGTATGATCTCTGTAATTGCAAACAAAGGTTTCAGTACCAAATATTAAGTTCTGCTTTTCTGATGTATCAAATACTTATGTCATGCAATAAAATGCTAATTAATTACTTAAAATTCATACAATGTGATTTTCAGGATTTTTGTTTTAGATTCCGTCACTCACAGTTGAAGAGTACCTATGATAAAAAATGACAGACTTCTACATGCTTTGTAAGTGGGAAAACCTGCAAAATCTGCAGTGTATCAAATACTTGTTCTCCCCACTGTGTGTCCTGATTTTAACTTGAACCATCCCAGACAAAACAATCACGTCATTCTCTTTGTAATTCCTATTTATTCCACTCACAAAACATTTATTCCCTGACAGATACAGAAGTTATAATAACACAAATCTTGCAAAGGGCCCCCGGAAAGCCTAGGGCGTGCCGTGGAGAAGGGACATATTTTGTGTGAATAGGAGGGCACCTTTGTATACTGCGTTCAATCTATCTTCAATGGAACACTGACCAGACGGCAATATTTCAAAGTTCCTGTATTTCCTTGTCCATTAACCTACTTTCATTCTCATTCTCATGTTCGACGTCTCCCCTGTTCCCTCTCCCCTTTTCTCACTTACCTCGCTTCGTACGCTGTAGCCCCCCCCCGCCCCCCCCCCCCCCCCCCCCCCGCCTCCCTCTGAGAGTTCCGCCAGGTGTCACTGTGACTGATTGATTGCCTCTGGGGTTGGCTACCCCTCAGGCCGTAGCTGGCTATGTTAGAAGCAGGACAGGTACACAGAGCCACAGGACCAAGAGAGATTGATGTCTTTCTCTCAGTGGCCCTGCGTAAAACCATTGACTAAGGATTCGATAACAGACTCACTTGAGGTGTTCTCGTCTGGTTTCTGAACAGGTTAGGCACCGCAGTGTGCTTCGTGGTTTCCCGTGCACGTTGATGGAGAGTAGAATGGCGACTGCCCGGGTGCTTTTCCCTAGATACAGTGCCATGGATATCATGTGCAGTGCCAAGTATGTCGTTGTCTTGCGAAACAACGACAAACAACCATGTGGTTCAGAGGACCATGTGGGCTGATTTGGGGGGCCTTGGTGAGGGGCGATCTGGGGGCCTTGGTGAGGGCCGATCTGGGGGCCTTGGTGAGGGATGATTTAGGGGCCTTGGTGAGGGGTGATCTGGGGGCCTTGGTGAGGGGTGATCTGGGGGCCTTGGTGAGGGGTGATCTGGGGGCCTTGGTGAGGGGCGATCTGGGGGCCTTGGTGAGGGGCAATCTGGGGGCCTTGGTGAGGGGCGATCTGGGGGCCTTGGTGAGGGTCGATCTGGGGGCCTTGGTGAGGGATGATTTAGGGGCCTTGGTGAGGGGTGATCTGGGGGCCTTGGTGAGGGGTGTTCTGGGGGCCTTGGTGAGGGGTGATCTGGGGGCCTTGGTGAGGGGTGATCTGGGGGCCTTGGTGAGGGCCGATCTGGGGGCCTTGGTGAGGGATGATTTAGGGGCCTTGGTGAGGGGTGATCTGGGGGCCTTGGTGAGGGGTGATCTGGGGGCCTTGGTGAGGGGCGATCTGGGGGCCTTGGTGAGGGGTGATCTGGGGGCCTAGGTGAGGAGTTATCTGGGGGCCTTGGTGAGGAGTTATCTGGGGGCCTTGGTGTGGGGTTATCTGGGTGCCTTTGTCAGGGGTGATCTGGGGGCCTTTGTCAGGTGTGATCTGGGGGCCTTGGTGAGGAGTTATCTTGGGGCCTTGGTGAGGAGTTATCTGGGGGCCTTGGTGAGGAGTTATCTGGGGGCCTTGGTGAGGAGTTATCTGGGGGCCTTCCTCAGGGGTGATCTGGGGGCCTTGTTGAGGGGCGATCTGACAGTTGCCCGCTGTATATCTGCTTGGTGGTCCAGGTGCTCGTGTCTCGTCGTTAACGGTTTTGCCAATTAAAGGAACACACAGGCATTAAGTTAAGTTATTCCCCGTCACGTCAGTGCCCTTGGAAGTCAATATTTTGAATTGGAAATGATAGCCCTGCAGCTGCTGGTGTCCAATATATTACAGTCACAAATTGGGGCTAAAAATGACAGCGGGAAGTATTGCCTATTTCAAATATTATGCTCACTTCAGATGCTCAGTGTGCTGGTATGTGAATGATTGCCTGAGTCATGGGAAGGAATAGATGAGTGGGGTGGAGATCGTGCAATCCAGTGCCTCCGTTAATTTCAGTTCCTCAAACCCCACTGTGTCCAGGGAGACCCTGGCTTATTTTGACGGCGCCTTAACGTGGCGCCAAAATGTATGAAGTGCCGCGAGTCACTAAAGCATTCCGACAAGCTGGCCAGATGCTGGCTTTGATAAAGTGACACCCTGGAGTCACAGGCCCGAAAAATTAGGAAATTTACATTTCCTGAGCGTTTTAGAATAATACGACAATGGACTACAGAATTAATGTAAGACGGCGGGACACAGACCACCAAAACATGGAAATAAAATATAAGTAAACAGAAAAGCCTTTCATAACACTGACGCCAGATATGTATTCTTGATGAGAGATTATGTAGGATTGCCAGAATATGAAGTAGGCTACATTTGACACAGTATCTTTGACACAATACACATCCATAATATCAATAGAATTATATTATTGGCCACAGGTATCTTTCATATTTATTCCCCATCCTCACCGCTAGATGAGGAAAAACGTATCCCTTCCGGTCGAAATTTTAGGCCGATTTCAAATTTCCACTTGCCACTTATCGCCGCTGTCTGTGTCCATGGAGATTTGTGAGTAGTGGGCGTTTGTGTTCCGTGTCCTCCTGTGCTGACGAGCCCCCCCCCCCCCCCCCCCCCCCCGCCTCCACGCCCCCGCCTCCACGCCCCCCCCCCACCTCCATCACCTCCAACACTGCCTGTGCTCTCTGTGCTTAGAGCTCCGGCCCTGTGTGTTCCCAGCTGACAACTGCCTGGCATATATAGGTCTATCATACTGCCGTCGTTCAATGAAAATCAAAGGTTATACATTACTATGCTCTTATTAGTCGTAACCAGCAGGTTTCTGGCCGGCAAGACAGAGGAGCTAAACGCTTGGCCTCTCCGCGGCGTTTTTGCGAAGGAGGCTTTGAAATTAAAATGAAACGAGAGGGCTCTGCGCCGACGTATAAAATATGTAGCGCCTTTGTGCACATCACTTCATGCTTTTATGGATCCGGCTTGACAGTTATTGAAGACTCAAAGGCTGACAACATTGCTTAATGTTTCATTGAGTATTTAACCCCAGTTGATAAGCCTACGTGTAATCCAGGATTAAGAAATATGTAAGAGGCATTGTGTATTCAACCATATATGTGCAGTATTATGTTTGTGCCAGTATGAAGCTACTGTGTGGGAGCAAAATCTGGGAATGTAGAAGAGTTAATATAAGACCAGCTGAAATCCCCTCTCGGAAAACAACATATTGCTTTATATTTTAATTGGGATAGGTAATAGTCCTTGAAGACAGTCCTCAGTCCTCAAGGCAAGCTGTTCCAACTGATCTCTACATGAATGTCTTCTTGGCCTAGTGCCCGTTTTTTTCCCCGTCCTCTCGGGGAGAAGAAATTGAAAGATTAATTTTCTCTCCAACTTTTGGCGAGGTGGGAAAAGTTCAAGAGGAACACTTTTTTTTCACTCACTGTGCCAGTTTCTGTGGTTTCAAACAGAGTAACTTCTGTAGACTTCCCTCTGCATCTTGTGTTTCCTTACAGTACAAACACAGGCCTTCTAATCAGTAAAACAACCAACATGGCAACATTAAATATGTTGTCCTCACCAAATGACACAGCGCCATCCCTCTGTGCTGGTTGAGAAATCAGCCTTTACGAACACATTTCCACTGGGGACATCATTGTAATTTGGTAAAGGGCGAGACGCATCATTTTCCCAGGTTTAATCAAAATCAGGCCAGTGTTGTCCGACATATCGATGGTGTCTAATCTATGTACTAACTAACCAATGTATATACTAACTAATGGATGTACTAACCAATGTATGTACTAACCAATGTATGTACTAACTAACCAAGGTATGTACTAACTAATGGATGTACTAACTAATGGATGTACTAACCAATGTATGTACTAACTAATGGATGTACTAACCAATGGATGTACTAACCAATGGATGTACTAACCAATGTATGTACTAACTAATGGATGTACTAACCAATGGATGTACTAACCAATGGATGTACTAACCAATGTATGTACTAACTAATGGATGTACTAACCAATGGATGTACTAACCAATGTATGTACTAACTAATGGATGTACTAACCAATGGATGTACTAACCAATGGATGTACTAACCAATGTATGTACTAACTAATGGATAGCGAAAGATCCGTGATTCTCTCCAAACCCCCCCCCCCGCCCCGACTTCCCGATTTCAATAAAAAATGGTGATGTATTTTCAATGTTGCACATTTTGCTGTTGCTTAGCAGAGTAAATAAAAGACATGTTAAGGGCTGGAGGGCACCCTTTGAACATAGGCACTAAATAAGTCCAGCATTTTCTTATTTCCCGTTGCAAATAAATTGTGATATGCAATGAAAGCGACAGCAAATTGTCGAATCAGTGTGTAAAAGAATGTGTGTGTATCCCGTCGCACTGACTTCTCAGTCCATGGCTGTTTTCGGTGCCACCGTGATGATCGTGTTGTGTTGGCTGCGCGCGGTAATTACCTAAACACAGAAGCCTGGAGATTGAGGCTCCTCCATTTTTTCATGATTGGATTCAATTTTGTTCCGTGTGTGATTGGCCTCCTCTGTCCTGGCTCGCTAGCGGACACGGGGTGCTGGGTGGAGAAGGACCCGGGAGGATTAATTAGAGGGGACCGAATGTATCCCCGGAGGACTTCTGGTGCTACATCATCCTGCAGATGGAAGGACCGGGCTGGGAGTCTAGGCCATTATTGGTTACTAAAGTTCTGTGTCTGTGTGCCAATTTTTTTCTCTACTGGAATTGTATAGGCAACGCTCAAAAGCAATGCGCTATTCGGAGATGAATGCTCTGCATGGCTTACAGCAAGATTTATGATGACAGTACTGTATTGAATGATACCTTACTGGATGATACGGTGCTGGATGATGCTGTAGTGGATCATACTGTGCCAAATTATGTTACTGTATTGGATTATTATATTGTATTGGATGGTGAACCTGAATTCGAGGATGATATTGTACTGGATGATGTTTCTGTACTGGATGATGTTACTGTGCTGGATAATGATATTGTACTGGATGATGATATTGTACTGGATGATTTTACTGTATTGGACAGTGTATATGTCGGTATGCTGGGTTTCCACTGTGGTGAATCTCTTTATCTCTGTATTATCTCTCCCCTCTGCAGCAAGGAACCCTGGGTCGATCCCTTCCAGAATCCTACTCATTTCAAGTCAACCAGCTTGTTTGCCAATCATGTCAAAAAAATACAGAAAATATGTATGTATGTATATGTATGTTTGGAATTCCCTTCTTTAAAAAAGTGTGTGTGTGTGTATGTGTGTGTGTGCCCAGAGGGATGTTACTGATTGTCCCTGTCCTCGTCCATCTGGTTCACACTTCTTGGATTATATGTACTCGTAAAATGTTCAACCAGCACAGCTAGAAGAGGACTGGCCAGCCCTCAGAGTCTGGTTCCTCTCTAGGTTTCTTCCCTTTTAGGGAGTTGTTCCTAGCTACTCTGCATCAACTCTGTTGCTGCTTGCTCTTTGGGGTTTCAGGCTGGGTGTTTTGAAAAAGCACTTTGTGACAACTGCTGATATAATAAGGGCTTTATAAAATACATTTGATTGATATACGTAGATAGGTGAACGCAATGATGTGTTTCAGTGTGGAGGCCATGTCAACTGTCATCCCAGATGAGCTAGTGTGATGTGTCATGTGAATACGGACCCATCTTTATCTGCTGTCAGTAGAATGAATAGAACAGCAGTCAACGTCTGGCCCAGGTCTGCTGGAAGGACAGATGACTCGCAAACCAGACCATTCACTTAAGATGACATTTACATTTTCACACCTCCAAGTAAAGTTCAACTGCGTGATGCTGGCTACTTGTAATCATAAATGTTGCTAATAATAAACGTTGTGTCTGTAACATTTCCATTTTTGTAATTTAACCATGATTTATTGATCATCAAATAGATGTTTACGAAAACAACAATTCTCCCACTTGTTGTGTGATGATGTCCTTTGAGGATATTTGGTCTCTGGCCAGACCTTCAAAGGGAGAGCTTTTCTCTGAATGTGTTTTAGGTCTTTAGGCAATTCAGGGCACCCGTGTGGCATTGCATTATTCATTCTGGGAGAGAAAGGGAGCCAAAAGAAGGAGAGATGGGGGAGAGGGGCAGAGAGCGAGAGAGAAAATGAAATGAGAGGGAGTAAGAGGCATTTAGTAAGGGAGAGAGTGAGAGTGAAAGTGAGGCAGAGGCTATGACAGAGAGAGGCAGACAAAGTGAGGCAGAGGCTATGACAGAGAGAGGCAGACAAAGTGAGGCAGAGGCTATGACAGAGAGAGGCAGACAAGGTGAGGCAGAGGCTATGACAGAGAGAGGCAGACAAGGTGAGGCAGAGGCTATGACAGAGAGAGGCAGACAAAGTGAGGCAGAGGCTATGACAGAGAGAGGCAGACAAGGTGAGGCAGAGGCTATGACAGAGAGAAGCAGACAAAGTGAAGGAGAGGGGCAGAAAGAGAGAGATTATTCTTTCTGATGCTTTGACTCCCACATAGTGGTGTACCTGCAGGAGCAAAATGAGAGACAGTAGAGGTGTGAGACATCTGCCTATGTCACCTCAAAACATTTGCACGCACTCCAACAGTCGTTTCCTCCACAACACATCAGTGAGCCCACGGTGGCCCTGTTGACCTGGAAGCACTGGGGATACTTGTTTTTTATTGGTCCAGATAAAGATTTATGGAAGGGAAAAAGATGATGAGATCATGCTCTATTGAATCTTATAGTTTTCCCTTTTTCCTCGAGTTAATATGGTTAGACTTTGCTTATGCTTGAATGTGTCTCTACATTTCGAACATAAAAAAGTGATTTTATGATAAAAATATTTTAACAGAAAATTCATAATTGGTTAGGAATGTTGTCTGAGCTGTAGGTGATTGGATTAGGCAGTGTAGTTTAGAAAATTACCATGTTAGGTAGTCTTGTTTGTATTTGTACATTACCTAGTAATGTATTCAATCTCAAAAACTTGTCATTTCTCATGACAGGGGCTTACATATACACTGATACACACTGATGTGCACACATTGTAGCTAATGTTAGCAAGCAAGTTAATTATGCTATCGCTTCATTTTTGTTGTTTTTAAAGTAAGTTGACAAGAAACATTTGTCTACACTAACGTCCCTTTCGCAAACCTAAGCTAACTCTAGCTAACAAAGTCAACCTAGACTTCAATAAAAGCCTCATTTGGTGACAAGAGCAAAACAAGAAGCTCGTTACAGGGAAGACAAATATTGGTCGTTCGGCTTTGGTGTGACTACGTAATATTGTCAACAACGGAATGCTAAAATAAAAACGTTGTTTCAGTGCTCTGCATTCAAGAGAGCACATTTCTGGCTTGATTGCATCAAGCAGTACACATGTATAGGAGCAGATGCATTCGTTATGTTCCTCCACTCAGTTTTTTCCTTCATCACCCAGCGATGTATGACAGCAATCAAAGCTGTCAAACCGGGAGAAATTTCATAGATGCAAACTGATTAGGCATTATATCCTGTCGATGAACCGTCCACCTCTACCTGGTGGCTTGGGAAGGTGTGCCCCCCCCCCCTGCCCCCGCTGGGGCATCGTTCATCGTCTTTACGTGCCGGTGTCAAGTCTGACACCGTCCATCTCTCTCATCCCTCTCCCCCAGTGTGTCAGCGTGACACTTTTAGAGGCCATTAAAGTGCCCCAAAGCTGAGCGGCAGCGGCCAACATTAAACGGGAACATTTATGTGTTGGGTGATGGAGGAATCACAAGGCGATCTGTTGTGGAACATCGCTTGGTGCCTCTCCGCTCCGCGTTCCAGTTCACTGGCCCCTGCACAGCCGGTCCTGCATTCTCGGAACAGGAGACCACCCCACACACACACACACACACACACCCCCGCCGTCGTACGTGGTCCTAGGTCAGCCCTGCTACTTCCATAACGACCTCAACGAGTCTTGGTCTCAACGACGTTGCGGCGGAGCCGTGCGTACATTTTCGTGAGAGTGACTCCACCACCCTGGTGTTGCCGGAGCCACGCTCAAACCCTGGCAGCGAAAGGAGAGACTGGCTCTGTGTCTGCTCCGTTGATATCACCTCGATGCATGGACCTGTTCACTGTTGGATCTCGTTCTCTTCCATGCACCATTTGAACGTTGGCAGCAGGTGAGGTGATTTGGCGGATCCGCCTACCACCTCTCATACTGCAACGATTTGGAGTCAGCGTTCTGAAGCCCGAGCTCAGAGATCAATTCAGAGACCTTTCATCCAATTCCGTAAGATCCTGCAAAAGTGACAAGAGAGATTAAGTGGAGACCGAAATGTTCATTACATTTGGGGCTGAGCACCTGCCAGACACGACATATATACACACACACACACACACACACTAACATGTTGCCAGTGGTAACAGTTCAGTTGGTGGCTCTACCCCTCTAGGTGTCGTCTCACCTTGGTGATATCAGGAGTATGAACGTGGAGGGCGGCTGAGGTAGCAGGGCACAGCGTGGCTCTTCACATCGCTGCTGACTCTGTCCTTGCCCATGGCTGAGTTGCGCTGAGGAGCTGATATCCGTGCCGGGACTTTTGACACCTCCCCAAGGGTGGGACTGGAGCTGAGGACTGTGAGCATGACAAAGATGAGGACTGTGAGCATGACAAAGATGAGGACTGTGAGCATGACAAAAATGAGGACTGTGAGCATGACAAAAATGAGGACTGTGAGCATGACAAAAATGAGGACTGTGAGCATGACAAAGATGAGGACTGTAAGCATGACAAAAATGAGGACTGTGAGCATGACAAAGATGAGGACTGTGAGCATGACAAAGATGAGAACTGTGAGCATGACAAAGATGAGGACTGTGAGCATGACAAAGATGAGGACTGTGAGCATGACAAAGATGAGGACTGTGAGCATGACAAAGATGAGGTCTGTGAGCATGACCAAGATGAGGACTGTGAGCATGACAAAGATGAGGACTGTGAGCATGACAGAGACGAACCCGGACAACTGTGTTCTACCACAGCCCCTGTTGTGTTAAACATTCCCAAGCAGGAATCAGAATGATCTGCTGATTAAAAGCCCTGTGGTTCTCTGAACTCAAGAAACTGTTGTTTGTAACAACATCAGCTGTCATTATTTGTTTTGAAAAGCATGGGTCAAACATTTAGATGTTTATGACTCTATCCATACTGTGGAAATTCCGCATTTCATTTGGATGTACCTGTGTTGGCTCAGACCACATTGACAGTAAACTCTGTTGGTTGTTTCCGAATTATCACATTCTTTGCAAGCTAACATTTACTTAATGAGTCACACAATCCTTATTTTGGGACAAACTTTTCAAAGGCATTGGCCATCATACCAAAGGAAAACCAGTGGATACCAGAGGGAGACCAATAGATACCAGAGGGAAACCAATAAATACCAGAGGAAGGACAATAGATACCAGAGGAAACCAATGGATATGAGAGGAAGACCAGTGGATACAAAAGGAAGAACAAATCTATATTTGACAGTGCAGCATTGTGATGCCGTGTCACCATTTGAGAGGCTGCATCCAACAACACACATACACACACTTACATACACGCGTTAGAGTTCATCATGGGGCATTTGTGACTCGTCCTTTTGCAAATCCTACTGTCAGGACGGAACTGTTCCGGCAGCAAACAATCTCCCACTTCAGGTACACAGCGCGTTTCCTCCGTAAAGCACACAAGCTTCAGAAGAGCCATTTGAAGGTAGGTAGGTGTCCTGTGTTGTTTCAGTTCCCAGGCTCGATTACTGATACAAGCATGAAAATAGGAACACGGTCAAATCCCCTGAACACATGGGACCCCAAACCCGTCCTTTCTCGTATCTGGAAGATAATGTCACACATGTTTTTAAGTTTCCCTCCACTTGCTATTAATTTCCTTCAGAACCTTTGTGGGATATGCAAATCAGCCAACAGATGTTAAATCCTTGCTGTAGGGCCACCTCTCTTACAGCCTATAGATTCACGACCACAGGCAGAGGGGAAATGTCAATCATATGAAGCCTGGTTGAGTACTCAAAGCAAAAGCCCCTTAATATGTTTTCCCCCAACAAATTTGTTATTACACCATGTTTTGTTTGTTATTACATTATGTTTTGTTTGTTATTACATTATGTTTTGTCTATTATTAGCAGAATTTAAGGGGCATAGCATCTTTAGACTCGTACGATAAACACACGTCCAACTAAGAAGAGGACCGGGCGAGAAAAAAAGGTATAAATATGAGAATCTGCTTTAGGGTGGACAACGAAAGAGGAAAAAGCAAGACTCCCAGCGTTCCTCTGTTTGCAATCTTGGTGTCTGTTCAAGCTGTGTTTTCTCTAGGATGTTAAAGGGAACAACATCCTCCTCCAGGCACCCATCCATCTCTATTTCCACTACGCATACAAGCAGACTTCATGCACGGAGACGCATGCTGGTCACTGATGGTGTTGATTTAACACATAGGGATACATGCTAAATGTGATGGCAACGTTATCCAAAATCTGTATAACTGAAAACATGGAGACATGAATACGTGAATGTCCATAAATGAAGACACAGAAGAATCACTGATTAAATGACAAATAAGGAGAAAGGGAGGGAGACAGAGGGATGAAATAAAAGAAGAGGGACCGAGCGAAATGCCTTTATTTGTTTTAAGACTATTTTTGTTTCTTTTGTTATTGATTGAACCTTTCTTATTTTTCCTTTGCTTTGGCGTTGTAAACAAAATGTTACCCATAAATCCCTCTGAATTGAATTTATATTGAATTGATTTTAAGAAAATGAGACAGAGATGGTGAGAGAGTTAAAGAGCCAGAGGAAGATTAACAAAAAAGGGAAACAGAGGAAGAGAAGGACAGATGAAGAGAAGGACAGATGAAGAGAAGGACAGATGGAGAGAAGGACAGATGAAGAGAAGGACAGGGGAAGAAAAGGACAGATGAAGAAAAGGACAGATGAAGAGAAGGACAGGGGAAGAGAAGGACAGATGAAGAAAAGGACAGATGAAGAGAAGGACAGGGGAAGAGAAAGACAGATGAAGAGAAGGACAGATGAAGAGAAGGACAGATGAAGAGAAGGACAGATGAAGAGAAGGACAGGGGAAGAGAAAGACAGATGAAGAGAAGGACAGATGAGGAGAAGGACAGATGAAGAGAAGGACAGGGGAAGACATGACAGAGAGAGAGAGAAAACAACAGCAGAACATCTGAGCCTGTAATAGATGAAATCATCAGAATGTGTCAGTATCTATTACCCATCTGCCCTGGGAGGAGGAAATGATAGGAGACAGTGGGGAAAATGACCTATGAGGGAAAGAGGTCCAGTACTGCAATAAATAGTCATCATAGAAACTCACCCATGATTTACGAGAAGTTGAGCACTGAGAGGGAGGATGTATGGACTGGGGCGGGGGGGGTGCTATAAACAACCTTCACCCTTATCAGGTTTTATCTGAGTGGAGATACAAGGCGTGGGAGGGAGAGGTGCAGGAGGGGCTGGGATCTCAGTGTCATGTTGGCCTGTCCCTCGTGTGGGCTGGGGTGGGGGGGGGGGGACAGAACCCTCGCTGCTCATTGAAGGGTGGAGGCGTGTGTGGTGGAGGCCCAGTGGATGACAGTTATGGATGAGTGTCTCAGTGTGTGATCACAGACAGGCAGTGAGCTGTAGCAAGGCCACACTCTGAGTACTTTCCCTTACCCAGCAGCCCCAGACAAACAGCCTCTATCTTCCCTTACCCAGCAACCCCAGACAAACAGCCTCTATCTTCCCTTACCCAGCAACCCCAGACAAACAGCCTCTATCTTCCCTTACCCAGCAGCCCCAGACAAACAGCCTCTATCTTCCCTTACCCAGCAACATCAGACACACAGCCTCTATCTTCCCTTACCCAGCAACCCCAGACAAACAGCCTCTATATTCCATTACCCAGCAACCTCAGACACACAGCCTCTATCTTCCCTTACCCAGCAACCCCAGAGACACAGCCTCTATCTTCCCTTACGCAGCAGCCCCAGACACACAGCCTCTATCTTCCCTTACGCAGCAGCCCCAGACACACAGCCTCTATCTTCCCTTACCCAGCAGCCCCAGAGACCAAGCCTCTATCTTCCCTTACGCAGCAGCCCCAGACACACAGCCTCTATCTTCCCTTACCCAGCAGCCCCAGACACCAAGCCTCTATCTTCCCTTACCCAGCAGTCCCGGACACACATCCTCTATCTTCCCTTACCCAGCAGCCCCGGACACACATCCTCTATCTTCCCTTACCCAGCAGCCCCGGACACACAGTCTTTACATTCTATTGCCCAACAGCACAACATCCTCCAGGCAAACAGACTCTACCCATCCTAAACCAGCAGTCCCCACACCGCCGCTTACCCAGCAACCTCAGGCTAGCCAGTGAGTAAATTCCTTTCTTGAATGTTGCATGTATTGAACTGGTGTTCACCACTCTAATGGACCATCTTTGCACACAAACCACCGGTTCTTAACATTTTATATCTACACCACGAATAATTTTTATACCATTGTTTTAGCTGTTTGCAGTGTCCACTTTTAAAACCAACACTGATGTTAATATTCGTTTCAGTTAAATAAATAAATAATCCCAGTTCCATGATCCAAATCTGTAATGTTGAACACCTGCTCTGGGATTCATTGGTTTTCCTGACGAGTCCTCTCACGACCACACCGCGGGGCGAGAACGGAGGTGAATGTGCTGTTTCAGGAGACCCGCCGCTGCTAGTAGCCAGGGTCCTGGCACGCCATCGTCATGACGACAGACTGGCCTTCACCACAGGAGATGTGTGAGACAAGGTAGAGACACGGGACACTCCAGGTGAGTGGAAGTCGCTGAGAGGCAAGCTGGTTCGCTGGGCTTCTGGGGCGATCCCACGCCCCTCCCACAACTGTGCCTCTCCACAAGGGCAGAACAAGGTCGTTACAAACCGGGAGATGGAGAAGGATTGCAGCGCTGTGGCTGGGCTTGGCTGGTTTATGAGAATGTTGTCTGGCCAGCGAGGCTGACGAGGCAGATAGGCTGTGGAGAACAGAGGAGACGACTTTTTACTCTGCAATCTTGCCTGGAAAAAGCACCAGTAATTTACATTTGTTCATTATTCCAGACCGTTATTCCAACCCCTTTTCACATGTTGCCCTTATGACTTGGATCGCCAAACAGAGAGATATAAACACGTTGGCAACATTCTGAGGATTTACATGTTTATTAGTCGCTTATCAAAGTTCCAGCTTCAAATTCAGCCTTCTAGAGTCCTCCATATACATTGAGGTCATTTGGCAGACTCTCATCCAGAGTGCATGAATTTCCCTGCGTTCTTGGATGGTAGAGCGTGGTATGGCGCTCGCAACCACGCTCTACCATCCATGGGAATCAAACCCACAACCCCTGCATTGCAAACACCATGCTCTACCTGAATTACATGGGACAACACATGAGATCGGCCAAAAAGTATTCTTCAGCAGAAAATCATAATACAGTCATCCCATTGTCCTGCGTTTTGACCACCCGTGGAGAGACGACATGCTTGTGTTTCTACTGTTAAACTGTGGGGTTGTGGAAGGCCAGTCCTCTTGGGATCGAGTGACGGAAGGCCTGTTGCTTTCCCCATCCGGGGCTGCAAATGCGCACAGCCACTCTGTGCCTCTGCCACAGCGCTGCTTTTAAGATACATGCATTATTCATTCGCTTCTCCGGGAGAGTCCGTGAAGGTCACGGTGCAGTCGCCTTGCCTCGCTCATCCCCGTCCAACTATCCAAGTCTGCATTGCCAACAGGCACGTCTTTCAGTGTCAGCGGGAGGAAGATCCAGGAGAGGCGGAAGGCGGGGGGGGGGGGGGGAGTGGTGGTGAACACTGTGATTCTGGACCATATTTGCAATTGGACATTGAGGAACGTTGTTGGGGCGTTGTCCACCCTCCCTCAGAGAAGTGTCGATTTCCAGTCAGGGAACTCAACTGATAATGATCAGGTCCTGTCCGGTACGGTGTCCCTGAAAAACAAACAGTGGGTCCCTCGCTGTGGCGTCATCCGTGGGCCCATCACTGTGCTGTCATCTGTGGGCCCATCACTGTGGATGCAATGCCAATACAACTAGCAGCAGGTAACCTGGCAATTAAAGCATCTGACCAGTGACTGAGAGGATTCAGAGCTCATTTCCAGGCCAGCAATAAGTCCCTGAGTAAGACAGGTAGCCTTAACTGCTGCCAGTTCATTACTACAACTGAAAATGGGTTTTTAGTCAACTTACCCATGTAACAGGGTGAGAACCAGGGAAGGGACACAGTGCCAGGATGCAGTGCCCTGGAGGGCATTCATCAACAAAAAGTAGAAGAAATTAAAACCAAACTGAAGAACAGCACCAACCCAGGGGACGGGGACCAGCACCGAGTCTTCTTTATCCTTCCACTCCCTATTGCCTGGAATTGCTTTCCTGAGGCCCTTTTTGTCTCCCCCTGACGAGGCCTGATTGGGCCCAGGTGTGCCTCTCCAAAGTTGCCTGGAGACAAACATTTGTTTAGCAATTTTCTCTTGAAATGCAAATGTTCCTTTGTTAGCAGAGGATCTATGTAGAATGCTAGGAAACCCTGCCCACACCCTAGCCCTGATGGGAGCCAATCAAATCAAATGTTATTTGTCACATGCTCTGTAAACAACAGGTGTCAACTAACTATGACTTGCTGTCCCTTTTACAAGAGAAAATCACATTTTTGTCCAATCACGCCAATAGCTATTTTCTGCCAGGAAGCCTGGATATTTCTTATTTTGAGTCTTCAGTTTAGGCATGGCTTAATAGGCTTCTCTTGCGTGAATTTATTTAGGGTCACCAACTCAATTTTCAAAATCTGGTTGTTTCTGCCTACCCAAAGGAATTAACTTGTTAAGATAAGAGGACCCTGAAGTTGCTCTCCTTAAAGATACATTAATTGACCAAGTGGCATATGCAAGTACCTGACATACACACTAAATCAAGGTACTGACCACGTGGCTAAGCCTTCAAGACATAACAAGTCCCACAATAACAGTAGGCTTGTCATTGGCTGTGTGACATGACAAACAATAGCCATTGGTCTCCGAAAAAGAAATGTCTGCTGATTAATCTGAAGAGAATGTCGGGGCCGTAGCCTCCTTTTGGAGATGACAGCGTGCCCTCAGGAAGCAGGACCTTTCTTCCTGTTCCCTCTGTTTCACCAAGCTCCCCAGGCTGGGACTTGTAAAGGAGAGGACACATGATAAAACTGAAGGTCTGCTCTCAATTCATTAGCCATGAAAGGTTGGACGGAGACAGTGGAAGAATGCTAGATGGTTTCGTGTATGTGACTTTGCCTGTGTGCATTTAAAGTGGAAGAAACACGTCTTCAGAGACAATGCATTGTTACTCTATAAACCAGCCTGTTACTTTACCACCGATTGTTTGGCTCATGAATACGTATATATAAAAAAACACGTTTGCATTCATTGGACAGGCAAGTGGTGGAAGATGGTAATGGGGGGGGGGGGGGGGGGGGTTAGGGTTAAAAACACAATGTTTTTCAGTCGTCAAAAACATTGTTTAAAATAAATACGTTAATTATTTAAGCCACTGTTAGACTGGTTGTTTAGCTAGCTAGCCAATTTGGTTTCACAGTTTGTTCGAAAAACACCGCTACACCATTTCTCCAGACGCCTTATAGACCTGCCGTGTTTCCAAGAAATCTCCAGCTGGGGTTCAACTTTTCTACTTTCCGAGTGTTTTCGTGTGTGGTCTCACCATTGAACCATTCCACTGCATAAAGCTCAGAAAAGCATCAACTCCAGCAACTCATCCCCCAGACACTTTACGCACAAACACAGTTTGACAGACACCGTGCACTTTTAGCCCAGGGGTTCTCGTCTGATTACCATGGAGCTTGGGGAACGCGACACAAATGGCCTGCAGCTATCGTTTGGACCGGCCCCTCCTCCAACTGTTTGTTCGGTTGTCGTGTTAATGGGTCTTTAACACCGTGTCAATGAGAAGTGTGCCCCAGTGTGTTGGACAAAGACATGGCTGTTCCCCCTTAACCTACACAGACAGACAGAGAGAGAGATTCAGAGAAATAGAGGTGCAACAATAGAGACTGGGATTTGAAATGGTTATTTATTATATTTTTTTTACGTTCCACTCGCTTTGGCAATGTAAATAAATGTATCCAATGCCAATTAAGTCCTTAAAATTGAATTGAAATTGAATTTAAAGAGAGAGAAAGACAGAGAGTGAGAGAGAGAGAGAGAGAGAGAGACAAAATCCCATGCCCAGGGCAGAGGGACCAGACTGATAATCAGAAAATCTCCTCACCCCTTCTTGTTGATTGCTGCCTGTTGTGCCTAACAACAACACCCATATTGACAATGATTCTAGCGGGGGGAAACAGAGTTAACCCATTCACGACCAGTTGGATGTCTGTGACAGAGTTAACCCATTCACGACCAGTTGGATGTCTGTGACAGAGTTAACCCATTCATAACCAGTTGGTGGTCTGTGACAGAGTTAACCCAATTGTGACCAGCTGGTTGTCTGTGACAGGGTTAACCCATTCATGACCAGTTGGATGTCTGTGACAGGGTGTACCTATTCATGACCAGAGAGAGAGAGAGAGAGAGAGAGAGACAAAATCCCATGCCCAGGGCAGAGGGACCAGACTGATAATCAGAAAATCTCCTCACCCCTTATTGTTGATTGCTGCCTGTTGTGCCTAACAACAACACCCATATTGACAAAGATTCTAGCGGGGGAAACAGAGTTAACCCATTCACGACCAGTTGGTGGTCTGTGACAGGGTTAACCCATTCATGACCACGGGGTGCACTTAACACCCTCAGGCATACATGCATGTAAACACCCAAATAACACAACACACACACACACACACACATGTGGGAATATTCATTGCTCTACTTTCGAGTTGAAGGCTTCTTTGTCTGCCACTCCTGTCAGGGCTTTGAGTCAAAAGCTTTAATGTACCCCCCACCCCGCCCCCCTCTCCTGACCCCAGCCACCCTCAGCTCCCTAAGCGCCAGAGAGGACCCGGGACTTTCTAGCAGTTACTCTTTCAAAGCCCCTGTCAGGCACAGCCACCCTTAATCCATCCCATAATTCCCCCTCTCTCCACCTCCATCTTCGGGTTTATTTATTCACTCCCGCCAGCAACATCTCGGCTCTCCAGCTTGAATTTCACAATCCCACGGCGGGGGTCCAGTGCTGTCTTTTCCCGTGCCGTGAATACTCCAACAGGCTGGCTTTAAAAGGTTCAATAGACCGGGAGCGTCCTGTGTAGCCGGGAGCCCCCCAAACCCATCCCCCCTAAGGCGAGCGCGGGTGCATGAGAGGGGAAGTGGCGTAGATAGTGGCGTTATCGGGCCGCTTCATTCCGGCTGCCACCAGCAGGGGAGCGGCCTAATCGCTGTCAACTCCGTGGGCTGTCCGACGTCTGAGGGAAGAAGATAGACGACGCACACCAAAGGACTCTGGGACTTGGCTCGCCGTGGCCTCGTGCCCAGACACACACATCATCCAGCCGCCAAATTTCAAAGGGGAGCAAATCAGAGACACAGGAAGGAGGAAGATATGAACACATAGAGGCTGATGATGCCATGGGGGGGGGGGGGGGGGGGGTCATCTTCTAACTGCCAGATCTGGCCTTTAATTTCCCTCCTACAACGATCAAAGTTAAAATCATCTTCTTCAGACAGTGTGTTTTAATTGAGAAGACTTGTTATCTTTGTGTTGGTTTCCATTTAGAACAGAGAGATGTGTATTTTTTATATATTTCTTTTTACATGCAAGGGACCGTTTCATATGGAAATGGGTTGAAAGCATGAAGAAGGAGAAGGACAAAAGTTGACAGGAAAAACTTCAAAGCATCTGCAAATGTCATGTAGATTTCCTGTCAGTGTTCAACTTATAGCTACTCTTTCCGTTTTTCATTACTGCAGACATTCGTTTTGTAAGAGCCTGCAATACAGTATTGTGCTATATGTCTGTGTTGCTGTCAATGCTTTCTGTAACTAATTCACTATCAGCTTCCTCAAGCAGTCACGATGAAACCCATTCAATCCTGTATATCGCCGTAGGCACAAGATAACTTAAGCGATGAGTGACCTTGACAACATATTGCTTTGTTATTTTGTATTATTCCATAATTTTCTGCCATGGAAAAATAATTGTAATATGACTTTTATTAACTTATAATGTCCACAAAAACACAGAAACGTCACAATTCAGTCAGTCATTTTATTGCTATTGTAAACATTCAGTAGCATTATATAATATTATATAACATTCCACTATCATAGCATAACATAACAATATAATGTCATAACACAACATAACATCATTATCATCGCATAACATAACAATATAACGTCATAACACAACATAACACCATTATCATAGCATAACACAATACAATAACATCAGTATCTTTACATAGCATAACATAACACATAATTTCATAACACAACACCATCATTATCATAGCATAACATAACACATACCATCATAACATAACACCATCATTATCATAGGCTAGGCACACAACATCAAAATTGTAGCATAACAGAATAAGCACAATGCATGCACAAAATAACATAATTTCCATAACATCATTATCACAGCATATCCAATCCACTGTCCACGACAAGGTGATGGTGATCAGTACACCTACAGGTGAATCACAGCTGGAGCCAGTGGGGCTGAGCCAGAGGATGCTTTACCTGTAAATCAATATAATCCATAAAACCCCCTAAGCCGTCACCTCTGCAATTTATTCAGCGGCGCCTTTATTTTCATCTCCGTGATGTGGCCGCTTTCATATTTTTAATCTTGATAATAGCGCTGACGGGTGATAAAAACATCTGCCCCATGTTTGCCTCACCTTTCTTTACAACATGTTCCTGGAACTCTGACTTGAAGATCGTGAACCCAATTAAATCTGGCAATGTGCCTTTAATTTATAGTAAACAAGGGCTGTGAACAGAGACAGCCACCTTCATCACCCTCTCCTTGGGGCCTTTAAAACTTACATCCCTCATCAAAAGCTATGCAGTAGTCTTTTCTTAAAGAACATTCACACATCGTTAGACAGTGTACTCAGACAATGTCTGAGGACCGTTTTAGTAATACCAAATTAATTAGGGACCACCTCCGAATCCAAATATATACAATGCATACTAGAGTACATTCATTTTTACAATGACTTTGGTTCTGGACCTTGGTCGGTCCAGAACCCTGGGTAGGGGAATTTGAATTGCACCCATCAAGGTTGAGAGAAAAGTTTGGCAAAGGGCAGAGAGATTTTTGCTATTGCATCTTTAAAGCTTGTATCCTGCCATTGTACTCATTCTGCCCTGCGGTGGGGAGAGAAAAAATATATTTAAATCTTGAATAACATTAAATATATGTTAAAAATACAACTAGCATAAAGATCAATTATATAAAAAACATTGCTCGATCTATAAAACAGCTTTTATTTGTAAATGAGATATATATTGACCACTGTGCTATTCAGGGGGCTTTCTGTTAAACATGAATACTGAGGGTGTGTTGTACATTGAATTGTAATATACAATCTTATAATACAATAACTTATTCCAAAGATTTCTTGGACCGAATCTGGATATAATTGTTTTTTTAACAGCATGTACCTCCATTTCATTTGTAAAAACAGAATTAGACAGCGGTGAAATCGTTTCACTGCTGTGTAATTAGAACATTGGTACATTGCGGGAAAGAGAGATTTGTATGTGTGATAAGGCATGGATTATATCAAAAACGATCAAGCTCAACACATTTGAGTACAATTGAGTACAATAGCTGGTAGAAATGTGAAATAAGTACATCAACAATAACAAGACAAAAATCCAGGGCTGTGGGGACTGAGGAGTGGCATTTTGGTGGTTTCATTAATAGCAGCACAACAGATTTACAACCATTTCTCAATTATCCAACTATGGACCAGTGACAAATGGAAACAAAGGAATAACCAATTGTTTTCTGTGCAAGCAAAAATAATTAAAGGGATAGTTCACCAATTTAAAAATAAATCTATATCGGTTTTCTTATTCTGTAACCAGCCTGCGGATAAGACAAGAAAGACAGCAATCCATTATTTGGATATCTGAACGCAATCTTTTTTTGTATTTGTGGCACATAATCAATGTATGTCCTTGCCTCTGATATTGGCATGTTTCTGCTAATTATCCTTAAAAGGGCCATATGTCATTTGTTTTTCTGTACAACCAGCACAAATACAAAAATACATGGCTAGAAGACATCTGCAGTAACATTTTCTTTAGAATTATTCACAGGGCCTGAGTTATTCCCCATTTAAACATTCTTTCCAGTCCACCTGACACAGGACTGTCCCCCACCCTAAACCAGCCTGGAATAGCTAATTATATTCCAAATCAGAGATCTAGGCTCTACGATCAGTTTCGTGCAAAATGAAGTGGACAAGATCTGCTCGATTAGTCATTATTTGAGACACAACATTTTGCAAGTAGTGAAATGCCAAAAAACTTCCCAAAAACCATGTACATTTGCTGACAGTATATTACATATTCAACAAGTTAACTCACAGAATAATCTCTTTGATCCAAATTTTGGCTAGGTACTATACATATTAAAATACTTATACTTCTATCTGCTATTTCTGGCAATGAGCCATAAGAAAGAATCACTGTTAGTCTATGCTTGTTGTTAATGAAGGATATGACAAAAAAAACCATACTAACTACTAACTAACCTTAACCCGGACTAGTTCAGTCAGTCATTTTATGTCAACACTGATTATAATTATTTGTTTTATAGCTGGTCTTGACATGTTTTATGGACTTCAGGAACCAATGCCTGTAATTCTGAGTGAAGTTAATTAATTCGCTCACTGCGAAGAGCACTCTGTCTGTCTCAGAAGTTGTCTCTCCCTCTGGTCACGGTTCACCATTCTCAACCTCCTGGCGTGGTGTCATGTGGTCACAACAGAATGCATCTTGGGAACCTGCCATCACCTCATTCACACCCTATTGACATAGGCACTTCCCTTGTCACTTTCAGGCTGACACTTTCCTCCCAGTTTCCTGCATTTGTCAGTATGCTCGTGTACCTAAGCAGGGGAGCGTGAACAACCGTTGTGTACTACAGCCACTTCCGCCTCTTTCACGTTTCCCACTCTGTTTTCCCTGTCGGTCCTGGCTGCCTGGGTTGAGTCTCAATACATTTGGGTGAGGATTTGCATAACCTCACCTTCAGAAACCACTGGAAGGTGGTCCATGTCTTGAAGTCTTTTTCCGATGTCATCTTGCACGCCATTCGGCTCCAGTCAGACAGTTTAATTGCCAGACATTGAGGGCTAATGATTTTATGATCCATTTACTGCGATGTCTTTCACTCTTTTTTAGCACTGAGGCGTCCTTAGATTCTGAATTAGTAGGAGACATGAGGCTAAGATTAGCGCTGAAGCTAGCGTGGGCCAGAAACACTGCTCCTCTCCGCGTTCCTCACCGAAAATGGAGGCTGTGTACCAAAGAGCACTCTATTTTTTTAATTCACTGTGCTAATTTACTTATTTTACTGCAGTACGATCTATGTGGCTCTTTGAATGTAGTGTGCGTTATGTAGGGATTGAGGCGCATTTGGGACATGCGCGCACTCGCCGTTCATGGCGAATACCCAGCATGTGATTCCAGCTCCGATCCTGGAAGCACACTGATGGGCTCATTAGTGGGTTCATTAGAACGTTAACTGGGATAATTACCATTCACTACTTTGGAAATATGTCGCTCAGCCGCTGGTAACAGATATGAACATGCACATGGGTGGAAAACACGCAGGCATACATGCACACACATGAACACACGTGCCCACACACACGCACACACACACACACACACACACACACACACACACACACACAAACTTGATTGCATGTTGTGTATTTTATATGCATCGGATGCAACCCATTTCACTTTACAGCTATCATTACCTTATATGTAATCACTGTGGTTCCAGGAAAATGACTCCATCAGAGTCAGCCATTATCTTGTACCATTTCACCATGAGCCAAGGCCGAAGCTGTGCCAAAAATGCCACACTTTACCCTGTCTAGGCCACTGCATTTGAACATAGCGCTACACTAAATTTGAAATAGAGAGATGAAGTCCAGTGGTCTGTGCTAAGTAGCCATGACACATTTACCGCCATGCTACTCCCTAATCATTGACCTATCAGAAGACAAAATTATCCAAGACCTTGATGTGAAACCTTAGTCTCAATAGCAACATGGACCTGACTGCTTCTGCAGAGAGCCAAACCTGGAGGAACCACAGACATTCTTATGAGCATATCCACGAATCACTCAAAGTATTGGTTTTGGATGTGGTCTTCATGTTAATCATCCAGTATTTCTTTAGGGTTCGTTTATGGTTTAGCTGGACAATTGTCGTCCCCATGGTAACTGCATGGGTCTACTGTGTTTACTAATCTACGTACGTAGCAGTTAGACACGTTCCAGTTTGTATGTGTTAAATAAGCAATCAACCTTCTTTAAGTTAAGCATCGGATGAAAACTCATCTTTACTAGTTTCTAGTTATTGAATCCAAGTGTAATTCGTTATATAGGCATATGTAGGTGAATAATAATACTGGCACAGGTAAGACAGCCTTGCTGTTAGCAGATGCTGGCTCCTCCAGCAGGTGTCAGTCTCGTCAGAGAAGATTCAATCAACTTGCACCAATAAAACCTAATTCCTGTTGAAAACAACAGCATATATTTTATTCTGCTCATACAACTCTCTGTCCATCAAACTGACACATAAATAATCCCCCTTAAAACCATATCTGGGGGAGATTTGATTCTGACATTCTAGTGTTTCATTTTTTTCTTCTCCTGTCTGGTATGCAATCAGTTCTCATTAGAATTTCCCCTACCAAAGCAGTTTAACTGTTTAAATGGTTAATGTCCCCCAAAACAACTTTCATAAACTTTTCATGAAACAAATTAATTGTGTAATATAAAACACAAATGTGTAGTTAGAACCAATCTGCATTTGTTGAAGAAGTCTATTAGGCTGAAGCCAACTATAACACTCAGATGTAGTGCTCATGCTAGACAGGCTGGCTATGTAACCAGAAAACATTGACACAACAAAACCAAATACAATATCAGCATGTAAAGGAATACTCTTAACATTTTTAAAAGCACTTTGTGACAACTGCTGATGTAAAAAGGGCTTTATAAATACATTTGATTGATTGATTGATTAAAATCAGTTTAGGAGTATCAGGTTCAGTTTAGGAGTTAAAAACATTGCATTTTAAACTAGGTAAATGAAATCTGCGGCTAGAAGGTAGCAATAGCAACACTCAAAGCAAATCTGAAAGCTTGCCAGCATCAGCAGTCAGGCAAACAGACAGACAGGCTAACAGAAATACAAACTCATACCTGTGACATTGAGGGACTGGCTTTCCTCACAGCTATTTTAGCCAACCATTTCAATCTGACTCACACAAATCTCTATCAGCCAATCATTTCATTGTGACTCACTCACATCTCTATCAGCCAATCATTTCATTGTGACTCACTCACATCTCTATCAGCCAATCATTTCATTGTGACTCACTCACAGCTCTATCAGCCAATCATTTTATCCTTCTGACTTACTCACATCTCTATCAACCAATCATTTCATTCTGACTCACTCACAGCTCTATCAGCCAATCATTTTATACTTCTGACTTACTCACATCTCTATCAACCAATCATTTCATTCTGACTCACTCACAGCTCTATCAGCCAATCATTACATCCTCAACTGGGAAAAGCACCAGGCAATATGGAGCAAGAAGTGTAAATTCAACTTCAACCCTCACATTGGAAACAAGTGTGCATAGTTGCCACCTACAATATACTGTATCGATTGTTATGTTTAGAATACATACTTACTATATATCTGTTGTAATATATTAGTTACTTACTATATATTTGTTGTAATATATAGGTTACTTACTGTATATCTATTGTAATGTGTAGGTTACTTACTGTAAATCTATTGTAATTACTAGGTTATTTACTATATATCTGTTGTAATATCTAGGTTACTTACTATATATCTGTTGTTATATCTAGGTTACTTACTATATACAGTATCTGATGTAACATGCAGGTTAATTACTGTATAAATGTTGGAATGTGGAGGTAAATTAATGAATATACTGTATCTTTTTTAATGTGGGCTATTTAATGTAAATCAATTGTGATGCCTTCTTATACACTATTACCATTTTTAATCAATTCTAGTTGTTGAAATTACAGTAATAAGATTTTGTCACATAAAACTTCATGTTCTGGGCAAGCACTCTTCACAAATCACCTCAAAGTACATCTGGAATTCATTGTTAAAATTACAGAAGAAAACCCATTTTGCTGTTCCCAAGCTGTACCACACCGTGCCAAAGCTTTTGGCCACAGCGTGGTGTTGAAGCATTGCTAGCTGCCCAGGATCTAACCTTTTATCTCCTCATGATGAATGGATCTTCTCCGGGGTTCTGCCTCCCAGATATTGTTGCCAATTTTCCCCCTCCTTGATTTCCAACTAGAACTGATTCTTTGTGAACTTTTCAATTCATCATATGGGGGATGTGTTTCTCTGGCTGAGCCTTCCCGGACACTAAATCCCCAGTGCCATGGACACTGATTATTTCTGCTCCTGATGCGGATCGCCGGCTCCCCTCTTCATCTTTTCATCTCTCCTCATTCTGATGCTCTGTTTCTGAAGCCCATCCTTAATCTTTATCTTCTTCTTGTCCACCCGTATTTTCTATCATCGCCAGGATTTTTGGTCTATTCGACACTGATTGCCTGAAGTGTTCTGGAACTGTTGGGAGTTTCAGAGTATCTTTTTTGTGATAAAATAGTTTAAACCATATAATTATACATTACAATACTAGAATGTACAATATAAAGGTATAAAAACAGTTCAGGTATTTTGGTCATAAAAACAGGTATTTTGGTCATAAAAACAGGTATTTTGGTCATAAAAACAGGTATTTTGGTCAGGGCATAGGTCAGTCATGGTTTACAGAGGATCTAAAAAGTCGGTAACACTTAATTTGAAGGAGTGTGCATAAGAGTGACATGACATTGTCATGATACTGTCATAGCCATGACGTGACACATGTAAGAATCATTATGAACGTTTATGAATGTTTGTCATTAGGTGTCATTCGTTGATTATGTCATTTCTTATGCAAGGTTGACATTGTTTAGGATGTCTTTGTTATGACAACTTGACATTAACTAAGACAAAATATCCTGTCAATATTTTGTTATGACAACTTGACATTAACCATGACAACATTTGATAAGATTCAACTTTAATGTAATTGAACAAGTACAGTACAATGAAATTGAAGGAGTAGGGTAGCATGTGCAACTGAAATGCAGGGATAGCATCAATGAGGTTCCCGAGGTAGACATGTACCTGTAACAACTGAAATCTTCAGACTTGGCAAGGCAGTGTCAGAGTCCAGTAGTACAAAGGGTGGACATGGTTAGGGATGGGTTACGGAATTCAGAAGCTTTACTGCAGATGGAAAGAAATTGTTCGAACGAAGAGACCTGTACCACCTGCCTGATGGCAAGAGGGCAAACAGTTTGTAGCATGGGTGTGAAGGGTCCCTGATGATGCCCCACACCCCGTGCAGACACTACTTGTGCTGGAGGTCTACGATGGCCGGGAGCTGGGTACCAGTGATGTGCTGGACGGTTTTCACCTCCCGTTGCAGGGCCTTCCAGTCGGCTACGGAGCAACCGCCAAACCATGCTGTGGCGCAGTTAGTATGAAACATTACCTGCCATAAACATGTCATAGCAGGCCTGATTATCTAACTTGAAGAAACTATTTAGCTCTATGTGTTAGTATTAAATACAACATATGTGGTTGGTTTGGACATTGGTTGTTATGAGACCATTATGATTGTGTCATGAATATTTTTCTTGACCTCAAGTAAAGTGGCACAATTTGGACTTGTCACAAAGATGTCATGACGTGTCATAACACTGTCAAATGCATTCATAACAGTGTCATGAATATTTTTCCTGACCTCAAGTACAGTGGTACAATTTGTCATAAAGATGTGATTAAGTTTGTCCAATCCTGTCAAAAAGATGTAACTAAGTCTGTCAAATGCTTTTAAATACCTTAACAAAACCAATAGATTTCCTTTATTGTTTTGGCACAAGAAATGTTTCAAAAAAATATATATATGTACTTTCAACAATCCTACTTTGGTTACACTTTCCGATGAGGGAACATGAACAACCATTAACAAATGCAGTAGTTGAACGAACAATGATGAACATTGATGAACAATGATGAACAAGACATGAACAAACGGTTAACAATGATAACCCTTACTTTATTAATGATTTACAAATGCATTAATCGAGTGTAGTGTCATTTGCCCATGTCGACACAGGACATAAACTCATGCTGATGATACAGAACATCCATTAATGTACAGTACCTAGTTATTTGCATGAACAATAACCTAGGTAATATAAACTATTCATAATATAATCACATTGAAAACATTATTTATAAAGTAGGCTAGATAATGATAGTTTTAAAAATTACCTTCATGTTAACACAAATAAAACATGGCTGAGCAAGTTAGCAAAGTGCTACCCGGAACTGACAAACACTTGACTGGAGTTAGCATACAGCTAACTGGAGCCAGATAATAACCAACCGAAGCCAGCTAACAACAAGGAACAAGGAACTAGCTAATTGCTAACCCTTACAGTGCAACGATTGCAAAGTTCATAAACAATACAGTTACAAAATTCAATTTTATTAATCCTAGGGATATTGTCAGGAGTGTTGTTTAAAAATAAATAAAAATCAGTACAGAACAGTAACAAATGTGGTTTTCCAAAGGAAGGAACCACTGTCATGGCATTGTACATAGACATGGGTCTCCGTCATAGTTTTTCAAACCCTCTATATACACTTTAATAATGTATATTACTTAGCCTATTGTTCATGCAAACCACTGGTTACATGAATGGATGTCCTGAATCAACATTAACAAAATTACAGTACAAACTATGTTCCTGCAAAAAACGTTGATATTAACTTGACTTGTTTTTTCACTAGTTTTATTCACATTATAATGGTGTCTTGGGCAGAAAGGTCTAATGGCGTATGGCTAACCAATGGTGCTACTATGATTTTGAGGTGAATCTTCAGTGACTCAGGAGTGCGATTTTATTTTATTACAGCACTCAGTCTTTTTGGGTAGGAATCTATGAGCATGGCACATCTTGACATGGCAATATTTGCCCACTCATCTTTGCAAAAGCCCTCCAAATCTGTCAGATTGCAAGGATATCTCCTGTGCACAGCCCTCTTCAGATCACCCCATAGATGTTCAATTGGATTCAGGTCTGGGCTCTGGTTGGGCCATTCCAAAACATTGCTCCCAGCACCATGCTTCACTGTGGGTATGGTGTTCTTTAGGTGATATGCAGTGATGTTTTTGCACCAAATATACCTTTTAGAATTATGGCCAAAAAGTTCAACCTTTTCATTAGACCATAACACATTTTCCCACATGCTTTTGGGGGACTTGATGCTTGTTTTTGCTTCAGCCGGGCTTGGATGTTTCTCTTTGTAAGAAAAGGCTTATTCCTGCAGATCCTTTAATGTTGCTGTAGGCCTCTTGGAAGCCTCCCTGACCAGTTTTCTTCTCGTCTTTTCATCAATTTAGGAGGGATGTCCAGTTTTTGGTAATGTCTCTGTTGTGCCATATTTTTTCCACTTGATGATGACTGTCTTCACTGTGTTCCATGGTATATCTAATGCTTTGGAAATTATTTTGTACCCTTCTCCTGACTGATATCTTTCAACAATGAAATCCCTTTGATGCTTTGGAAATTCTCTGCGGACCATGGCTTTTGCTCTGAGATGAAAATAAGAAAATGTCAGGAAATTCCTACCAGAACAGCTGAACTTTATTTGTGATTAATCAGAGTCACTTTAAATGATGGCAGGTATGTAATGATTTCAATTAAACATGGGTTTGAATATGATTGGTTAATTCTGAACACAGCCACATCCCCAGTTATAAGAGGGAGTGCACACTTATGCAACCAGGTTATTGTAAGGTTTTTATTAGTAATTTGATACCCTCGAAGATTTCAGTTTGTTTTTCAGTTGAATTGTTCTCATTATAGGTCACATTAAAAGTTCTGACATGATTTATCTTTGTCTCATTCATTTACATTCACAGGGGTGTGTAGACTTTTATATCCACTATGCATGTGTATAGCAGGATCTAAATGGTTACATGGTTTCTACAAAACCACATATCCAGGAAGTCACTCATATAATGTACATTTTGATAAATTTTTAGGGCCAGTCTCAGAGGTACCGATTAAGCCTTGTCAAGGAATAAATATGTTCAATCAAGTTTAACTGAAAACTCGATTGATCTTGCTTTTTCAGTCCTAGACTAAGCTTAATTTTCTTGTGAAACCGGCCCTTAGTGTTAAAAGTAACCTTCAATATTTATTAATATATTTCCAACATGCTGTCTTGTTTGAAATATGACCACAAACTGCCATTAGCGTACTCAGCTCCATTGTGGAGTATGTTCAACAGAGTCACCTTGCGAATTGAAACTGTTTTGTCTGGTGATGCAGCAAGTGCTCAGATGAGGAGTAATAAAGTGAGTCTTGATGTGTATAACAGAGGATCCGAGGCAGAGCCGCTCCTATTATTGACCACTTCCTGGACTTAGTCATTTGGTTTAGGTAATGTAGCCTGCAATAATCCTGTCAGGAAAACAGATGACTTTCTCCTGATCAATAGCCTTTGCCAGAGTTGCATCCCGACTAGTTCACTACTCTCTGTATGGGCCGTGGATAAAAGGAGTACACTACATAGAGAACATGAAGACATTTGTTACGCAAGGTAGAATTTCTTTCCATAAAATGCTGTGGTGTCGGTCCAATCCTCGATTATGGCCTTGTCTCGTCTGTAGCGGGAGAGTTGAAGGCTAGGACGGTTGTCCTCCAAAGCACTGTTTGCTCAGCCAGGAAGTGGGCCCGAGCCATCCCACTGTGTGGAAGACACTCATCTGGCTGACAACTGCAGTTGGGCTCACAGGCCCCTACTTGACGCCACGGTAACGGGGCAAGGGGTCTCCCAGGTAACGCCTGTGTACTTGGACCACAATAAGAAGCAAATCTCAGTTAAGCAGCTCATCTGCAATGCAGTGAATCAGATCGGTGCATCATTCAGTGCAGCACCAGGTGGTTATGGGATCATCATTATATTTTCCTTTGGAGAGCGTACTCACGATGAACTGAAAGTGCCATATGAGTGGTGAATTTCGGACCAGTCCATTCATCTGTGAATTTGACATATCAGCTAATACCTACGGCATGGTTTTCTCAGTGATTTTACGTTTTGATCACTTTTCAATTTAAAGGTCATTGTGAGAGTGAATAATTCCTCTGAGGAAATCATGAATCTTGAAAAAAAGCAATCATCCACACAAAGCACCCAGTCACGTACGTAACCTCAAGCCCAAAGTCAAGACACACACACGCACACACCGACACACACAGACATACGCAGACACATACACACACACACACACACACACACACACACACTCACCGACACACACAGACATACGCAGACACACACTACAATATTTGACTTGCCAGTGTCCTTGCCTGAAGCATGCAGCCGAAACAGTTTCCCTGCTTGAACTTCAGAGCGCTGATGAAACCAAAGCATATCATTTTCTGTGGGATAAGTGACAACCCTAAGATGTTTGGAATCCATTTCCAAACTCCTCCGTAGAGGGAAAAGAGTGTAAACCTTGAGCTCCGGGAACTTAAAAATATCTGTTTGATAAAGTTTGACCTAAGTTGTAGGCATGAAGACAATGTGTCTCACCCAGTGCTTTTATTTGATGGTGGATCTGATGGAAGCAATTCCCTAAGGCCTGCTGGTAACAGACTGATCCCTGTAGCTGGCCACAAAGAAACACATTACAAATGTTAATCTTTTGAAAACACCACTGTCCAAGTTTTTTGGGTCGACGGATGTGTTCAGGTTTATTTAAAAGTGTTGGGAAATTAGAATAATTTCTAGCTAATTTGATGTAATACATGTGGGTGGAAGAGGAAAACAGTTTGTAAGCTGGCAAACTGGGACTTCAATGGTCCAGTGGATGCTGAAAGGGCATAAGCTTCATGTGGATGAGTGTGATTCTGAGGTTGTATAAAGAACACTAGGTGGTTTGTCGGTGTGATTGTGAGGTTGAATAAAAAACACTAGGTGGATTGTCGGTGTGATTGTGAGGTTGTATAAAGAACACTAGGTGGTTTGTCGGTGTGATTGTGAGGTTCTATAAAGAAAGCTAGTAGTTTGTCAGTGTGACCGTGAGGTTGTTTAACCTTTTCACGCGTGAGTTTCAAATATTCCTTACCGACCCCCCAGCGTGAGTTTTTTTGCACGTGGCTTCAGTACTCTGCAGCATTTGAACTCACGCCAGCATTTGAACAGTCACCTTGCTAGGTAAGGAACACTACATGCATTGCATTGCAAGCTTCTCTCGTTGACTCGAATTCTAAGAGCTGCAAAAGTTGGTTGATTTATAACTGTAGCTAGCTAGAAAACGTCAGCTAACAGCTAGCAAACGTCAGCTGCCCGCTAGCTAACAAATCATGACCAGTTATTCAGTGCAGTGAAAATGAATAAACTATATAAAATGCATACAACGGGTAATGTAACTTCTAGAAAGTTTTTGCAATGGTTTTGATCGGTAGTAGTCGCTAATATAATTAGTTTTTGTGTACTAGTGTTGGCTGTCTGTTGGTATGTAAGTAACCCTTCCTGTCCCGATTTGAATGCTTTATACCTGGTTAATATCATAGTGTGGTCTTGAAACAATTGCAATCAGGAAATAAAGTTATAAACACTGTTTGAGCTAAATGTGAGTAAATAACAGCGCGGTCTGACCAGCCATTGTTACGTTACTTGTAGCTAGGCATGCTAATGGTGCGTTCTAAACAATACGTTCTAATCACACTGGTGTGATCGTACGCGTCAAAGGTTAAGAAACAGTGGTTTAACAGCGTGACTGTGAGGTTGTTTAAAGTCATAAACAATGTAACTCAACCTCACAGTGCATATTGGCACCATCAGGAGAGCTGATTGCAGAGATCATCATCCTCCCATTGTTTGTTGCATCTTCACTGAGAAACAGTTTCTACCCTTCCCTGAGAAATGAGAGTCTCTGAAATGTACCAGGAGATAGGCCAAATGAGGCAATGCCATGATCAGTGATGGATCCCTGGAACTGGTTGGCGGTACTCATCACAACACCTATTACAGAAGGCTCCGCCTACATCTAGATCAGTGGAACGGTCCTCGTTTGATGCGCAAGTTCCCGGGTTCTCAAACTCTATGGGTTCCCAAACCAAAACACTGAAATGCAATGGGCTCTAATAACCTGTCCTGATAAACCCTGTGCACATCTCTGCAAAAGTGGAAGGGAGAATGTTGTGTTTTTTCGTCGTATATTTAAAGAGTGAACAGTGACGTGTTTTGGACCATATCTGTTTGGAAGTAGCTGAGTCTTGGTCGGAGCTTGATGTGACTACAGACACCCAAAACGTGCCGGTCTGCTCTTCTCGTGGATGCATGAAGCGTAAAACGAGGACACCTAAGGGCCTAATGTCCTGCTGGGACAGAGCTAACTAGTGGAATGTGTCCCAGTGACTAATGGTGCCAGTGTCTGCGTGGCCGGTCTGAGAGGACTCTGGTGGTGGCTGCCTGGCAGCAGATGAAGAATAATGCCTCTCAGCCTCAACTGCATTACCGCACAGACCATTAGGGCCAATGCTGATTAATTCCACATTTGAGACTAAAAGCCAGAGCCGGTAAAACAGGCTTAATTAAATCAGGGTTAAACTCGTCTTTTTCTCAACCAGAGATGGTCGAAGGGGATTGGGGAGCGGTAAGATTCCGTCCTCGTGCAAATGACCTTCGATAGAACGGACATCAAATGACCTTTGTCTCATCGTTTGTCAATACTGATTTATTATAGTCTCTCGAACTGTTACTTCTCAGGAACTGAACCATAAAGTAACGATAATGGTGTGTCACAGATGACGGGAAAGACAAACACTCAATTTGCAAAAACAAAAATCACATTTGAATGTAACATGTTGAATGTAAAAATATCTAAATGAACAGTGCCATATCAGGATGGCCTCCATCTGAGCAGGATATTTTCAATCTCCACACCTACTGTTCACACGGGAGGCCCCATGCAGTCCCAACGCGAGTCACAGAGCCAGGCCGAACAATAGGATTTTTATATATTTCCCTCTTGAATTTGGAATGGAAACTTGGCAACCAGCTGCTTTGATCTCCTAGAGCATTTTCCCTCCCGGTGTTAATTTGCCCCCAAAACGGGGACATGCAGTCATTCTGTCAGTGCGAACAGCGATTAGTTTAAGAAATGTGCTTCTGTTCGCATCAAATGTGTTTACCGGCTGCTTCAGCCCGTCAGATCCACCCGTCCCACCGAATAAAAGCTCATGACAGCTGGGTAAAATTGCACCAATAAATCATCTGTCAGGTGTAGTTAAATTTTATCTGCCAACCTACACCAGCTAAGGCCTCCGACAGCCAATCAAAGCCTGACAATCATTCCCATACAGATAAATCAGTTCTCGGTGCCAAGGTGTCGGCCGTGCTTCTTTGGGAACTTGTGGAATATTACCACTGGGTTTGTTATTCCCTACAAATGTATTGAAATTTAAAAGGGAATCAGGGTGTGTTGTATGTCTTACGGGTGACATTTCCAGAGAAAAGTGTGGCGATCGGTCGCAGCTTGGCTTCGGGGCAATGCCATCCATCATCCGGGCTCTGTGGTAAATGGCTTATGTAATTCTGTTTCAGATGAATTGCTGTGGGTGAGATGTCACCACTAACATTATTGTGATCTACAGTATATTTCCTCTAAGAAATTGTTATGAATAGAACTGGCACATTTTTTGGGGGGTGAAATGTTTAGCAAATTCCATATTTAATCGTTCTTCAAGATCCTTTTCAGTATTGTCCATGCCCTTTTGGATCATTCATGCTTAACTTGTTATTTCCACTCATCATTTCAAGTGACATTCAATACCTCACATCCAGCCAAATAAATTACTGCATTCTCTAGGGGTTTTAAGCTTCCACAAGCTATATCACTTGATCAATTTCCTTTCTACAACAATTTCTTTTAATGATTTTGGATGAGGATTTTGGATTGTGTTCAATAATTTTGCAATTCACTTAGCACATTAATGGCTGGACAAATTTTTAATGTTCATGTTGGTTTGAATATCGGACAAAAACCCGAACACAAACAGCATATAATATTTCATCTGCAGCCATGCCTGTGTACTATGAACTACAGGGAAGCTTTGAAGGACAGCTTAATGATCTCAAGAACAAGACACGGCTCAGGTACCAAAATGGAACACTCCAATAACTGAACCTATTCTTTTTGAATGGAAATAGCACATACAAATTACATTTGCATCATGAAGATAATCGTTTCCACCTGAACTGGACAGGCATAATGATCAACTTTGACTGCTTATATTCAGTAACCAAAGACAGGCACTATTCTCCCCAAAATCTACGGCTCACAATTTAAAAAACATTAGGATTTTCAGGAAATGATTCAGTCGGTTTTTATGAGGATTTCAGGTCGGAGACTTAACCAGCACCACAATTCTGTCAATACTCAACTCCTGCAAATCCTAGAATGACACCTATTCCAGCCGTTGTCATGTTGTGAATAACTCATTTCCTGTGAACTCCAGAGAGCACATGGTCGGCAGCAGGTTTAAGAGTCATGTATGCAGTCATGTATGAGTCATGTATGCAGGTGAACTGAACTATGACCTTTAAATCTCATTAAGTCAACAAACCCAATTTCACCCTCCTATGCTTTCAAACATATGGTGTTCCAAGGTCCTGACCTCGGAAATCAAAAACACGTGTTAATTTTTTTTTGTCACAGTAATGATTCATAATTCTGTTTTCTTTTAGTAAATAACATGTGGCACATGTGATTCCAAATCTTGGGACCTTCATCATTCAGACAGAGAGTAATGTGACATCATTAAATCCACATCAGTTAATCCTGTTTGAATTGTGAAGTTCTTTATTCTTAAGACTACTGCATTTTTTCTAATCCATTTACCCGGTTGAATAAAACCAATATAAACTAAACCTAATTGTACCACATTAAATGTACTATATAATTTAAGTGAATGTTTTTTTCCGGTTGCATACCTACATTATAGATGTACACAGACTAGAAGATGTTATTGCAAAATTCATTTTCAAACACTGTCCTTTATATTGTGGAAAAATCTCACTTAAAAACCCCTTTACAAGGCGTTCTTAGCTTAGCTCAACAGTCAATCCCCAACAGAATTGTAAATCGAATGCTTTAATCTAATGTCTGTAAACAAAGTTAATACAAATGAAAACTAAACTGCCTTAAAACGTGATTAAAACAATATGCTCATGGATGGTCATTCAATATGAAACGTCTTGGTTTCTAAAGACACCCGGTTCCAATGGAGATGATATTTTAAGTATGGTACACTCAGCACCCATATCAACTTCAGACTATATTACACGTCTCCCTCCCCTTACCGGACAACAGTTCCAGTGACAGATGGAGGCAACCGAGTTACAACAGGGGAACAATGACTTAAAGTGACAGGCTGGGGGAGGACACACTGGGCATGTCAACTCCAGTTCCAGGCGGCGTGGCTGGGTTCTTCCCTCTTCTCTCCGTAGCCTGGCCGTAGACAGCTTGTACCACTTCCTGCGGCGGCGGGAGGCCAAGACGGATGGCTAAGCATTAACACGGCCCCTTGAGCGTGTGGACTGGTGCGCTGTGATCGAGTAGCCGCCGTTCCAAAAACGCCCCGCCGCTCGCCCGTCTGGCCCTCCGCGGAACTGTCCGCCGCGAACACGCCAGCCCATTCACCTCTGCCCGGGCTCTTGACAACCGGCGGCACCGATTGGACGGGCCGCGCCTGATATCCTGGCTATGACTCCAACATCGGATGGGAGCGGACGATGCCAGTCTGTCCACCTGTGTTGTTGTTCCGCTTGAGTGAATCTGGCTCTAATCTGTCCTTCTCTCAGAGAAGACTATGTTTTGAACAAAGCCTTATAATATGATATCTGACTGCGAGAAGATAACATACAGTAGACTCCCGCATTGTTCTTCACACCAAGATTGATGAGTTAAAGAATGCGACTGAGAATTGAATCATATTTAAATAGATTTACTTGACATTGTTAAATGATTTATTGCATTTTACGGGGCATAAAATGAAGTTACAAGGCATTACTCAACATAGCATTGAGGATTGAGTCACATCAGGTTGGATAATAAAGCAGGAATAAAAGAAGAGCACATTATAGGGACAAGGCTTTAAGTCTTTCAACCTTAGTCCATAAAGAGAACCAAAACAGAGAGAACAAATACAGCACATTTCTATTCCATGTATAGCAATCTAAGGATGTGACATCTTCAACTCAGAACAGACGACCACTGACCAATCAAATCAAGTTACTCTAACCTCAAATTAGCTGAATTAGCATTTTCCCAGAGCTGTGTGTGATGGATTGGAACAATGTAGATTCTGTTGAGAGCGTATAATGACCAGTACAATTTACCACAGAAATCTGACATCCATTTCATCGTTCTCCATGACAAGACATGGCTGCAGTAAGATAATCTTGTCATACATTCTGGTTATCTGGAGTGATTTTCTGTCCTCTCAGTTGGCGGAGAGCGGATCAGCCCCAGAAAGCGGGAAGGAGACATGAATATATGTGCCAGGGCCTACAGTAGTGATGGCTACCAATGTCTTCGTGAACATAACAATCGCAGTAGGAAAGCATGCCGTTCAGATTACTGTCCAGACAACTGTCCCGAAATGAATGCCTTCCAAGAATGAATTAAGCTTTTTAAGAGCGGATTTAGTCTGTCCCTAGCAGGTTTGGGTAAAACATATTCCAGGCCCGTCCTGGATGACTTAAACTCGATTGAAAGTCAGTAGAAATGGTAATGGGCTTTTACACGATTTTTTGATAATGTCACTTTACTGGCCGGCAAATGGATTTTGCCAGATATATATATATTTAGATGCAGCCCTGCGTTTAATTAAAACATCTGATGTGGCCCTGGAGCCAAATCGGTAGCCCACTGCCGGGACATGATTTGTCAGAACACAGCTTGTCCTTGGGTAAGCTATTCGGGAAAACCATGTGGAAACACACATAACTTGAAGTATCCTCTTTGCATTGCGAAGATGCACACTGGGATAATTGAGTGCCCCGTTTATCTTGCAGTCTGGATACGGCGGAGCAGTAAACCTGAACCCTTGAGACCGCTTGCGACCGATAGACGCTGCGTAAATGAAGTGGTTTCCTGCAAGATTTCCAGCCTCAGACAAGCATTTGACTGAGACGTAGAAGAAATCGGGGCAAGCTTTTAGTCATTGTACAAAATGGTTCTAATCTAATGTAGTATATTCATTTACAGAATTATTTAACTGGTAAACTATTGTGTAAACATTTATAAATTATGTATATGCTCTTTCTAATAGCCAGTAAAAAGCTCTGTGTACTTTTATTTTGACCATTATTCTCGAATATGTGCAGTAGTGCTTGATCATACAGGACCAGTCACCATGCTTACAACTAAAACAAATTGTGCCTCAAAAACATTATTGTTTACAATAAATCAGCGTACTTTGACCACCTTCTTCTCATGCCGTCGCCGCGTCACTCAGAAATCCTACTGACACAGTAAATGATTTCAGGTTCAGGCGAACAGCAGAATTGGAGAGTAGCAATGACCTTGGATTGAGCGTGATGCCGCTTTAGCCCGTCTGCGTACGTGCACGTGAAATCCATCCATGCACAGTGACTCAATGTATGGCGTTGCGTAAGACCTGGGTTCAGACAGTTTTTAAAACACTGTTGAATACCCGGGATACGATTGAGCTTGCCTGGCACAAGTGAAACCTTGTTCAATCCCAATGAGACAAGCACAGTCACTACGGGGGGGAAACGCTGTCAGACTGAAGCAAACACAGAACTATTTCGTAGGAGTCAGAAGATTTGAACCCTGGTCTGATAACTCACACTCGGAGTGCTGCTCAGTCACGTAGCCGGGTTTTGTGGAGCGGCTCAGGAGCCCCCCCAGCCGTCGGAGGACAGGCCGGGTCCACTGGCGACACACCGCTCGGGGAGCTCCGTCATCTGCTTTGACAGCATGTTACAGGATGCTGTTAACAAACCCAAACCCTTTTTAATGGCCAACAAAGCCTTCTTTTTTTTGTATTGTATTACAGAGGCTTCCTCCCTGATGTCTAACGACAGGAGAGTTTTACGCGGACATCCATGGCAGTCTGATAGAACTTTCCATTACATCTGTAGTGTGATGAGGAGCGATTTCTTTAATTAAGCCAAGATTTCCTCTAAATATGGTGGCTGTTGGGATTCTTAATGACACCGTGGAACATTAGGAAATTCCATTAAGAGGGAATTCTTTTCCCTTCATTCAGGCCTGCATGTTGGAGGACAGGGAATAGAAATCACCCTGCCAGGCACTGGTTTCATCACACTTCATCAGTCCTTCGGGAGAATCGCTCAAGAGCTGTACCACACAGACACCGACGCACACAGACACACACACACACACACACACACACACACAGTCATTCTAATCAAGAATTAGTTATGCCCGGTAAAAAAAAAAGGTAAAGTGAAATAAATTAAAAACACACAGATGCAGGAAAAGTCACAAGGCAAACATGATTAGATGTGCAGTTTTCTGTTTCCTCTGGTGGCTGGATGTTTTGCATTGTGTACATTTGTCAGCATTCTAACAGCTTGCGTTTCATAGCATGGACATTACCATCAATATTAACACAGAATATCCCTCCCTGAATACCGAGAATCCACGGATCATGCTTTCAACATAAATTTTATGATGAATAGAAATAGCATCATTTAATTTAATGGGAACATACTTGCATATCTTTACGGTGAGGTTGATGTTCATTATAATTGGAGATGTTTATAGTATTATTTTATTTAATGAATCCAGCTAATGTGATTACACTTAATGGTTGCATTGCTGTCTGCAAAGATTATGTTAAGCATTGTTTTTAGAGGTGCAAGCAAGCTGAAGAATAACCTACTGAGCCCCATGTTTTGTGTAAGAATATCTCCTAAATAATATAGACCAAACAATATATTTTTTTTTGTGTGGGAGGGATTAGCAGGACCTGCTTTCTGTTGCTGTATGGGTCTATGTATTTCCCTATCATACTGCTAGTCTAAAACCTATTATAAGCTAACTGAAGGGGAACGTCCAGGAAATCCCTCAGGCATTGTTCTGATGGCCAAGCCCTCCCAGTGGGAACCTTCTTGCCAGGTTGGTTAGAGGCACGTTTAGCTCAGCCAAGAGTCACAAATAAAGACAGTGTTTCATCACAGACAAAGATACATTTATGGTGTACCCAACATGCATGTTTTGGTCAATGCGAAAATGGTCACTGCATGAGAGTTCTCTGATCAGAGCTCTCCTGCATGGTGTCCGTATTTGGATTGCGTCGGTATTAGCAGAGTGCCTCAATCTCAAAAGGAGTTGTTCCAGACGATGTCCTAATATGGACACCAAACAGGTAAATGGGACACAAAGCAGATAGATTGATCCCACCCAGCCAGGGTCTGCAGTAGCAGCCAGGCCTGGGAAAAAAACATCATCAGTCTGCCGTGACGTGTGGACCGGGTCATCAGTGATGGAGTACCTCACTCTCTCCCAGAGACACCCAACTCCATCATCGCCTCAACCCAGACTGAATGAAGAACATGTCAAAATGTGTGTCACATTTAACTTTTAAAAGGAACGCTGTGGAAATGAAATGGAGAAGGGTTGTGTCTTCCTGAGGAACATTCATGTCGGAGTGAGTTAATGTTGAATGTGTGAGCATTAGAAATTCCATTTCAACCAGTGCCACCGTATGTGGAGTTCCCAATGGAAGTACAAGGACTGTTATAGGTTGTAATATAAGTATTAAATATATGTATAAATAAAAGATTGAATGAGTGTAACTATTTCCCACTCTTGTACTTACAGTACTGTATCCATAAATTACATTCATTTAAGTGAGATCTTAAGGCTTGATCATCAGGATTACTGTAATTGCTTTCGATTGCAATTGTTAGACAGACAATTGTAAGATAGTATAAGTGCCTAAGGAGTGGCGGACCGGGGTGGTGGTTCCCCGGTTCAAAAAGGGGGACCAGAGGGTGTGTGCCAATTACAGGGGTATCACACTTCTCAGCCTCCCTGGGAATGACTACTCAAAGGTACTGGAAAGGAGGGTTCAGCAGATAGTCGAACCTCAGATTGAAGAGGAACAATGCGGATTCCGTCCTGGTTGCGGAACAACCAACCAGCTCTTTACTCTTGCAAGGATCCTGGAGGGGGCCTGGGAATATGCCCATCCAGTCTACATGTGGTTTGTTGATCTGGAGAAGGCGTATGACCGGGTCCCCCGGGAGATACTGTGGGAGGTGCTGCGGGAGTATGGGGTGAGGAGGTCCCTTCTGAGGGCTATCCAATCCCTGTATGTCCAAAGTGAGAGCTGTGTTCAGGTTCTCAGTAGAAAGTTGGACTCGTTCCAGGTGGGGGTTGGCCTCCGCCAGGGTTGCGCTTTGTCACCAATCCTGTTTGTAACTTTTATGGACAGGATATCGAGGCGTAGTCGTGGTGGGGAGGGGTTGCAGTTCGGTGGTCTGGGGATCTCATCGCTGCTTTTTGCGGATGATGTGGTCCTGATGGCATCATCGGTCTGTGACCTTCAGCACTCTCTGGACCGGTTTGCAGCCGAGTGCGAAGCGGTTGGGATGAGGATTAGCACCTCTAAATCTGAGGCCATGGTTCTCAGCAGGAAACCGATGGAGTGCCTCCTCCGGGTAGGGAATGAGGCATTACCCCAAGTAAAGGAGTTCAAGTATCTCGGGGTCTTGTTGGTGAGTGAGGAGACAATGGAGCGGGAGATTGGCTGGAGAATCGGAGCAGCAGGGGCGGTATTGCATTCGTTGTAACGAAAAGAGAGCTGAGCTGGAAGGCAAAGCTCTCGATATACTGGTCAATTTTCCTTACTACCCTCACCTATGGTCATGAAGGCTGGGTCATGATGGGACAAGATCGCGAGTACAAGCGGCTGAAATGGGTTTTCTCAGAAGGGTGGCTGGATTCTCCCTTAGGGATAGGGTGAGAAGCTCAGCCATCCGAGAGGAACTCGGAGTAGAGCCGCTGCTTCTTTTCGTCGAAATGAGCCAGTTGAGGTGGTTCGGGCTTCTGGTTAGGATGCCCCCAGGACGTCTCCTTAGGGAGGTGTTCCAGGCACGTCCAGCTGGGAGGAGACCTCGGGTTAGTCCCAGGACTAGGTGTAGAGATTATATTTCGACACTGGCCTGGGAACGCCTCGGGATCCCCCAGTCAGAGCTGGCGAATGTGGCTCGGGAAAGGGAAGTTTGGGGTCCCCTGCTGGAGCTGCTGCCCCCGCAACCCAATACCGGATAAGCGGATGAAGATGAGATGAGAGACATTCATTTGCTTAATTTTTAAATGTTGATGTCACACAAACAATCGTACGTGGCAAATGTAAAAGCAACAACAGTAAATCCACATGCAGAGAAAAACGTAGCACAACGTTAACTAGCTTTTTCCCCAGATCAGAGCTATGCTAGCAAACACTGCACATCACTAGTTAGTCAGCGATGCGAAGAGACAAATAAAATATACTAAATAATAGATAGCCTTTTAAACAAACTACTTACATGTACAATCAAGGCTCTGACCTGTTGCCATGCTAGTTTGGTGCAGAGAACTACAACTCTATCTACTTGGGTCAATCTGGCAAATAATGGCTAATCCTAACTGAAATTTGTGTAACTTTCAGGATTTGTTTTTCAACAAACTTAATTTCTGTCTGCCTGCTGTTTATTTGTCAAACAAAAGAAATATACGTTGCTAGAAATAGATTTCGGCATAATGCACAAGATCACCTGGAGTGGGATGAGAATTCAGTGAGCAACACCATTTTACGTATACTGGTATATGTTTCAACCCTGCCCAGACTAATTCCAAATATTGATTCCCTCCCATATGGAAATGTAATACACAGTTGTGCTCATACGTTTCCATACCCTGACAGAAATTGTGAAATTGTAGCGTTGAATTTGACAATATGAAAATACTTTTATTTAAGGATAGTGATTATATTAAACCATTTATTATAACATTGTTTTTTGCTCCTTTTTAAATCATAATGATAACAGAAATCACCCAAATGGCCCTGATCAAAAGTTTACATACCCTTGAATGTTTGGCACACAACGTGACACACAAAGGTGAAAATGGCAAATAAAGGTGAATTTCCCACCTGGGGCTTTTGAAATTGCAAACAGTGTCTGTGTATAAATAGTCAATGAGTTTGGTAGCTCTCACATGGATGCACTGAGCAGTTTAGATACTGAGCCATGGGGAGCGGAAAATAACTGTCAAAAGACCTGCATAACAAGGTAATGGAACTTCATAAAGATGGAAAATGATATGAAAAGATATCCAAAGCCTTACAAATGCCAGTCAATGATGTTCAAATTCAGCAATCTCTTGATACCAAACCAAGGTCAGGAAGACCAAGAAAGATTTCAGCCAACACTGCCAGAAGAAATGTTCGGCATACAAAGACAAACTCACAGGTAACCTCAGAAGAAATACAGGCTACTCTGGAAAAAGACAGTGTAGTTGTTTCAAGGAGCACAATAAGACGATACTTTAACAACAATTAGCGGCATAGTCGAGTTTCCAGAAAGATGCCTTTATTGTGCCAATGCCACAAAAAAGCCTGGTTACAATATGCCCGACAACACCTTGACACGCCTCACAGCTTCTGGCACACTGTAATTTGGAGTGACGATACAAAAATAGAGCTTTATGGTCAACACCATAAGCGTTATGTTTGAAGAGGGGTCAACAAGGCCTACAGTGAACAGAATACCATCCCCACTGTGACGGGGCATTCTCAAGGGTTGCTCCTAGGCTCTGGAACTCTCTCCCCAAAACCATCGGTGACTCTGAAATTATCCCCATCTTGCCTCAAGACTCATCTGTTCAAAATCGCCTACCCCTAGCCATGCCCAATTCTATTCTCCCACTCTTCTTTTTTTTCTCATTGAATGTTTTGTTTTTTGTTTGTATGGTTGACCATGGCGAGGCCTGTTCTGAGTGGAACCTGTCCTGTTAAACCGCTGTATGGTCTTGGCCACCATGCTGAAGCTCAGTTTCAGGTTCTTCTTATAGCCTAGGCCATCCTTATGTAGAGCAACAATTCATTTTTATCAGATCCTCAGAGAGTTCTTTGCCATGAGGTGCCATGTTTAACTTCCAGTGACCAGTATGAGGGAGTGTGAGAGAGATAACATCAAATTTAACACACTTTCTCCCCATTCACACCTGAGACCTTGTAAAACTAACGAGTCACATGACATCGGGGAGGGAAAATGGTTAATTGGGCCCAATTTTGACATTTTCACTTAGTGGTGTACTCACTTATGTTGCAAGCGGTTTAGACATTAATGGCTGTGTGCTGAGTTATTTTGAGGGGACAGCCAGTGTACACTGTTATACAAGCTGTGAGTGTCATTTCTTCTATGCTTTCACATGAAAAATGATGAGGGGTATACTTACTTTTGTGAGATACTGTACGTTGTAATCATATATTTTGTTTGATCAACACATATGTACATATATGTACATAAATGTCAAAATATACAAGAATTGGGTGTTTTTTATATGTTAGATATGTTCAGTTTTTTAATGTACATGGCCATTTATATAGATTTCTGTATGCACTGCATTGATTAGAACAGCTAGTTTATCGACCTTTAACAATTTAACAATTCAAGATTTCAAAATAAATTCCCATCCTCTTTATTCATCAGCCATACAGTTCCCAAAGGCTGTAAAACAATAACAAGCACAAGGTTAGAGTATTATATTATAAAAAGTAAACTTTTCACTGCTAATTCAGTCCTCTTTTCACTGATCCACTCCACAAAGAGATGAGTATATATTTTTGTAGCGTCTTTTTCAAGTTCCTTTGGTGTCCAGAGCAGAGAGTGGGTTGTTCATAATTTTGGGCTTCACACAGATGGAGCAGAGAATAGCCAGCATCCCTGGAGGGCCTAGAAAGCCAACTGGACCCCTTTTCCATCGCCAGTTCACTTATACAGAAGACAGGCCCCTACCTTTATGGGAAGCCATATCCAAAATAATGGTGAAATAGCAAGAAACATTTCCTGGCCCCTTGAATCATTCATGTCAGTGTGTGTGAAACTAGTTGCCTAGTCAAATTAAATGTTTAGTGTAGCACCTCCGTGTCAGACCTTGGGTAAAAGAGAACAGTCAAACTAAAGTGTTTGTCTTCTGCTGCTGTTTTTAAAATGAACATTTACCACATAATGTGTGTTTTACTATTTCATTCTGAATTCAGCCACATAGAACATTGTAATGGATTACAGTACAATTTAAGGTCTAGACTGTGCATTTATATGACGGGGAAACAAAATAGAAGGACTGTTTATTACAGAACTGTTTATTACTGACGTCTTTTTCCCTATTTTATATTTCCACTCATGCCCATCCAATAACAAAAGGCTTGGGTCTTCAAGGGCATCCTGGGTAATCAATGAGTAAACAATTGGACTTCACTAATAACCTGGAACACAACCGAAACACTTACCTGCATCCAGAATGACACCCTAATCCCTAAGTATTGCACTGTTTTTGAGCATGAACCATAGGGCTGTGGTGAAGAGGAGTGTACTATGTAGGCATCAGGATGCTATTTAGAAAGCACACCTTGTCTTTGTGCAATAATTCAAATTGTGAATTGAGAAAGCAAAGGTGAGCAAGGAATTATGCTAATGCAATGCGTTTTGCATAAATGTAAGGTAATTTTGGGCTACATTTATAAATTAACCGCACCGCAATTGTAATACAATCCAAAATGGGGGAGTGACATCTGTGATCTATCTTTGATTCCAGTAACCACATTCCCATGCTGTGAAAACAGGCCCTTACGCTACAGTGTAATACAGGAAAAAGCACTTAGCGAGAATGCTTATGAATAACACGAGAAGGCATACGCGAATGAGCCAAAGAAATACTTTGTTATTTGGCGTCTGGCCATTTTGATTATCTAATTCCTACTAAAGAGCCATGACACATGGGAAGCAGTATTGCCGGCATCCCTTGGCATTGGCGGCTCATCATAACCGCCGTGTATTTGTCAGGTAATGACTTTCATGTCTCGTCTATTCCATCTTATCCGACATCTCACTTGATTTGGTGTCACTTTGTACTTTAGGGGCGATGTGTGGATAGTACACTGATCTGACAGCCTCCAGGCAGAGGTAGAGCCACCCGATAAGCTTGGACACATGTTTGCATTGGTAGATTGCATCACAGCATCAGATTTTCCCCCTCGCGTCGCCTGGACCTCTATGTGCTCCGCCGGCACAGGGGGGGAACTGACGTTTGTGTGTCATTTTATTCGATGTGTTATAAAACCAAACGGCGTAATTGTGTGTCAAGATGTGACGCCCTGTTCAGTTAGGCCCATCATACAAAAAAATTGGTTGAATACCGGCCAGCATTTATTGGGTGTGTCCCAATAACTGCGCTACTTGGAACCAGCGACTTATGGGTCGTGTGGGTCTGGGTCAAACGGAGTGCACTCCAGGGGAAGCAGAGTGCCTTTTGGCCCACAGTCTCGGTTTGATGGGTTGGGAATACGTCTTTACAGCCTGTCCTCCTCTCCTTTGGTAGCCCTCACGCTCTGATAGAGATGGACGGTGGCGGCGCTAGAATTTCTCACTTCAAGCAAAATGCTCTGGCAGGGACGGCTGGGAGATGTCCGGCCATGACACAATGGACATTCAGAGTCCTTATGTCAGTTCACAACTGCAATTATGGCTTTCAAACAAGGTAGAAATTGAAAAAAAAGTTTTGTTTAAAAGTTTCCCAAGTTTGTGAATTCTGAGCTTGAGGACCATTTGGTATTTTTACCTCTCCAAGGTTTTATTTTCTCCAGAGTTCCTAGTTCAGAGTTGTTTTAAACATGGCATTAGATGCCACTATGTCCCAAATGGCACCCTATTCCCTGTATATTTGACCATTACACTGGCCCCCCACAATAAGGACCACAGTGCCTCAGAACACTGGACCACCATAGACCACAGCGGCTCAGAACACTGGACCACCATAGACCACTGTGACTCAGAACACTGGACCACCATAGACCACAGTTTCTCAGAACACTGGACCACTGTAGACCACAGTGACTCAGAACACTGGACCACCGTAGACCACTGTGACCGAGAACACTGGACCACCGTAGACCACAGTGACCCAGAACACTGTACCACCATAGACCACTGTGACCCAGAACACTGTACCACCATAGACCACTGTGGACTCAGAACACTGGACCACCGTAGACCACAGTGGCTCAGAACACTGGACCACTGTAGACCACAGTGGCTCAGAACACTGGACCACCGTAGACCACAGTGGCTCAGAACACTGGACCACCACAGGTTCTGAGACAGTAAGGAGAATTTACCCTTAAAAAAGGTATCCTTAATTTTTCACCCTGATTCCTAAAACTCAAATTCTTTATTGACTGTGTTAATTAAAAAACATTTGTATATGAACTAATTGCTGTGTGTGTATTGACAGGAGAAGGATGCAATCACACCTGAATAAATGCACTCCTGGCAATTATGGATGTACCGATGCATAATTTAATTTGGCAGCAATGTTTCATTGATTCGCTTGCAGACAAACCTGTGTTATTGATGAGGTGTCAAAATGCATCACTCATATGAGCATGTTAATGAAGCTCTGGGGCAAACCCCAGGCATCCCCAATGACACCCTGCTCCCTACATACTGCACTATTTTTGATATCCAATTTGTGATTGAGGCCCCGCCTTCCTCACATCAACTCCCAGCTGAATCAGGACAGTCGATGTTGAGATACAATATAAGGTGACATTAGTTTTATGTTAGAATTTTTTTTACCCTATCAAGAGCTCTGCATAACATTGGCCTGTTGGAGAGGGTGGAAAGAAAGAAGCAGTTACTCAGAAAGTACTATCTGAAAGCACCAGCTGAAAGCATGTCTGTATTTTCCCAGACAGTATGAGAATGAGGTGTTGTGGTCAGATGAGGCCCAGATAGAGCTTTGAGACAGAGATAAAGCAGAGTGTTGTCTAGGGTCACGCCAACCTCCTCTGCACTCTGGGAAGAGGATTGCGTGCAGTTGTCAACCAGGATGGAGAAGTCCTGGAGCTGACAGGCCTTCTTTCAGGGGAAGAGCAGCTCCGTCTGGTCAAGCAGGGACGTCAAGCCAGGCATGCAGAAAGATGCATGTTGCCACCTGGGTGTCAGAATTTTTTCCACATAACAATCACAGAAGAGACCAGGTGAGGTCAGGATGGAACTAAGTGATTTGGTTTGTAGAGAAAAGAAGAAAGGTTCTAGAACCAAGCCTTGCGGAGCACCAGTACTGAGACCCCAACACAGATCTAAGTCCTCTGGTGGGACCAACCTGTCAGGTATGGGATTTAAGAGTGCGCTTAGTCTGAGAAACCCAGGGATGGTTCCGGGATGGTGAACGAAGAAGATCTGACCACAGTCCCTCTACCATCTCTAACCTACCCAGCAACCACAGGTCTCCCTTGACCTTGCTCCTGTTATAAGATGTTGTTTCTTAGAGCAGATGGTGCTGCGGTTGCATTTTGGAAGGATCTTCGGGAGGAAATTGAAAAGCGGCTGTAGAGCTCTCAAGTGGGGGATGCACAGCAATGAGCTGGGATGTAATACTATTCTGAGAGTCTGAAATCAATGCTTTTGTAAAAACAAATCATAATTTGTACATGTAACAGCTCCAAATGTCGGTAAGAAGAGGCCAGGCCTTGGAAAAGGAAGGCTGAGTCGGCTACCAAAGTATTATTGTCCTTTAAAGTTCATTAGTTAGTTTGTTAAGTGTTGCCAACATTAACGTATACTATTTTTTCCAAACATTGCTTTTTGTGTCAGCAACTGAACATCTCAGGTGGTCTGCAACAGCAGAAGTAAAGCAGCGAATACGACACAACGCTTCAGCCACATTCATGCCTCTCAATCACACAACTGCCCTCCCGAGTTTCCTAAAATGTAATCTGCCATTACTATGTATTGCTTCATAACGTGGACTGCTCGCTTCAAGAGCAGCCACATAATAAAAGGGAGGATTCTGTCTGTTTCATTTACTTAGTTTCGTTCATTGGGAAATTAATATTTAATCTTCACAGCTGAAACCAGGACAGTTAAGTCTTTGACCAACAGGGAGCACATTTTCATGCAGGCCCTATGAAGTTACAGAGAGCAGCAAGTAGACACTGGAATGGAGAAATGTATCCCCACTGAAATGAATTGCTTTGTGCACAAATGATTGCTTTTTCAAGTCCATTGTGGAAAAAACAAAGGAGAGAGCAGTCAAAATAATTGTAAAAGACACTCTCAGACTTTGGATTGGAGTGATATACATTATCAAGATGCTGGCGAACAGAAAATATCAAGGTGATCTTGAAGGTATAGTGAGTATAGTAAGCTAAGGAGAATAATTGTTTTGAGGGTAGTTGTCTTGACCCAATGAGTTAGTGTCATTATACAATAAGACACAAGCTGGTGTGGTATATAAACAATATGTCATGGATAAGAGCTGATGTGGTATATAGACAATATGTCATGGCTAACAGCTGATGTGGTATATAGAAATATGTCATGGCTATGAGCTGATGTGGTATATGGACATTATGTCATGGCTAAGAGCTGATGTGGTATATGGACAATAAGTCATGGCTAAGAGCTGGTGTAATATATGGTCACTATGTCATGGCTAAAATCTGATGTGGTATATAGACAATGTAAGGGCTAAGACCTGGTGTGGTATATAGAAAATATGTCATGGCTAAGAGCTGATGTGGTAATTAGACAATATGTCATGGCTAAGAGATGGTGTGGTATATAGAAATATGTAAGGGCTAAGATGTCACGTCCTGGCTTTGCCCCTAGCCATCTCTGCGCTGGGCTCGGGGCATAGCCAGGACAGGACAGGAGGTGGCCTTTAGCCACCTCTACTCCTTTTTGGTTTCCCCAATTGGAGGCAGGTGTTAGTCATTGCCTCCAATTGGGGAACCTATTTATGTTTAGTTTGTAGGCCCCGGGGCGTGGTTCATTTTGGTTTTGTTATCCTGTGTAAGGTTTACCCACGTCACTGGTTGCTGCCTTTTGTTTTTGTTGGAGTCCTTCTTTCATTTGTATTAAACATGGATTACCCTTGTGACCTTCAGTCTGCGCCTGTGTCCTTCCACCACCACAGCCGTGACATAAGACCTGGTATGGTATATAGAAAATATGTCATGGCTAAGAGCTGATGTGGTATATAGACAATATGTCATGGCTAAGAGATGGTGTGGTATATAGACAATAAGTCATGGCTAAGAGATGGTGTGGTATATAGACAATATGTCATGGCTAAGAGATGGTGTGGTATATAGACAATATGTCATGGGTAAGAGCTGTTCTTAGGCTTGACACTTGCACTTAACCATGTATTGGCAATAAACCATAAACCCCTGTCCCCTAACCAAGAAAATTATTACAGAAATACAGAAAAAGAGATTTGACGTCCTGCCCAAAGTATATGGTCACATATACCACCGGCTTCAGCCAATTGGCAGGATTCAAACCATCCAGTTTATAATTGACATTATAACACAGCATCCTGTCAGTCAGAGTTGTTTATCGAGTACAGATAGCTGAACACCTTTCTATAGTACCGAAGTCTTTTCAAAAGATACGTGAGCGGTATCTCACACCATGAGTATGACATGGCGTATATTAGCTGTCCAGTCTACCTGTGTAGAGATCAGTCCCCCCATTTATTTTCTGTGCAGTCCTTGGCCACTGTGGTGTACTGCCCATCAAAAGCCACAGCAAAGAATATGAAATATCTTCAATCTCGTTTTTTAAGAAGTCTGAGGTCAGCTTCCGAGGTGATATAATGGCTCCCTGTGTTATGAGAAAATTACATTTATTGCTCCGAGAATCAGGAGCGTATTGAAATATTTTGCCTGAGAATTGCGGTGTCTCTGCACAGGGTGAGCCATTTATCATCCTCCCTGAGACACCTGCGGACCGATACGCAGCGGTTCCAGGAGATGGTACGAGCACACGAGCCAACGGATAAGGAAGGAGGAATCCAGGAAATATGAGCCCAGTATTGAGATACCAGAACGGTTCAATCTCCACTTGAGTCAGACGAATGTGTCTCTCTCAGGGTTGGAGAGGGGAGGGGAATAAATGGAGGGAAAGGGCTGGGAGGGGCTAAGATGGAAGGGGCTATGAGGGGAGGGACTAATTTAATAAAAAAAAATGGGGAAAGTATTACTGAGTATTACTTGTTTGTGTATTTCTATGTATTTATTTCGTCATTATATAACCGATCAGTTGAGAAATTCATATTTCCAGTGAAGACCTAGCCAAAGGCAATCAATTTCAAGAGGGCAAGACCTTTTGGTCAACAACATTTACTTTTAGATAAAGTTGACAATGAATAGTACAACTTTTCGTCTTCCTCGTTTGCTGTCTTTGTGATAAAGATCAATGCCTTCTCACATGCTCCACAATCAGTCTCATATCCAGAGGGTCTGCATCACAGCAGACTGAAGAGAAATTCCATTTACAAAGCTTGAAAGGAAAAGTCCACATCCTTTAGCTAAAGATATGGGCTGCTCTTTCAAACTATTCCAATCTGATTGAAGACCCAGTATGATCTATTTTGCCATAAACCCTACATATATTCTGTACATACTATGTATTTTATATATATATATATATATATATATATATATATATATATATATATATAGTATCTTACAAAAGTGAGTACATCAGTCACATTTCTGTAAATATTTTATTATATCTTTTCATGTGACAGCACTGAAGAAATGACACTTTGCCACAATGTAAAGTAGTGAGTGTACAGCTTGTATAACAGTGTACATTTTATGTCCCCTCAAAATAACTCAACACACAGCCATTAATGTCTAAACCGCTGGCAACAAAAGTGAGTACACCCCTAAGTGAAAATGTCCAAATTGGGCCGAATTAGCCATTTTCCCTCCTTGTGTCTTGTGACTTTTTAGTATTACAAGGTCTCAGGTGTGAATGGGGAGCAGGTGTGTTAAAATTGGTGTCATTGCTCTCATACTCCCTCATACTGGTCACTGGAAGTTAAACATGGCACCTCATGACAAAGAACTCTCTGAGGATCTGAAAAAAATGAATTGTTGCTCTACATAAAGATGGCCTAGGCTATAAGAAGATTGCCGAGACCCTGAAACTGAGCTTCAGCACGGTGGCCAAGACCATACAGCAGTTTAACAGGACAGGTTCCACTCAGAACAGGCCTCGCCATGGTCAACCAAAGAAGTTGAGTGCACATGCTCAGCATCATACCCAGAGGTTGTCTTTGGGAAACAGACTTATGAGTGCTGCCAGAATTGCTGCAGAGGTTGAAGCAGTGGGGGGTCAGCCTGTCAGTGCTCATACCATATGCTGCACACTGCATTAAATTGGTCTGTATGGCTGTCGTCCCAGAAGGAAGCCTCTTCTAAAGATGATGCACAAGAAAGCCTGCAAACAGTTTGCTGAAGACAAGCAGACTAAGGACATGGATTACTGGAACCATGTCCTGTGGTCTGATGTGACCAAGATAAACGTATTTGGTTAAGATGGTGTCAAGCGTGTGTGGTGGCAACCAGGTGAGGAGTACAAAGACAAGTGTGTCTTGCCTACAGTCAAACATGGTGGTGGGAGTGTCATGGCCTGGGGCTGCACGAGTGCTGCCGGCATTGGGGAGCTACAGTTCATTGAGGGAACCATGAATACCCACATGTACTGTGACATACTGAAGTAGAGCATGATCCCCTCCCTTTGGAGTCTGGGCCGCAGGACAGTATTCCAACATGATAATGACACCAAACACACCTCCAAGACGACCACTGCCTTGCTAAAGAAGCTGAGGCTAAAGGTGATGGACTGGCCAAGCATGTCTCCAGACCTAAACCCCATTGAGCATCTGTGGGGCATCCTCAAACGGAAGGTGGAGGAGCGCAAGGTCTCTAACATCCACCAGCTCAGTGATGTCGTCATGGAGGAGTGAAGCTCTAGTGTAAGGCAGTGCTGGAAAAGGACGGTGGCTGCACAAAATATTGACACTTTGGCCACCATCACACACTCACTTAAAACTGTAGTGTATATACATACATACCTATACATGTATTTACATTGGATATAAACATCTACACACTCCGGTTAAAATGACAGGTTTTTGTGATGTAAAAGAATGAGCCAAAGATAAATCATGTCAGAACTTTTAATGTGACTTATTATGGGAACAATTCAACTGAAATCAAACTGAAATCTTGGAGGGGGAAACATTTCAAATAAAACCTTACAATAACCTGGTTGTATAAGTGTGCACACCCTCTTATAACTGGGGATGTGGCTGTGTTCAGAATTAACCAATCATCTTCAAACTTATTTTAAATAGAATTACACACCTGCCATCATGTGACTGTGATGTATTAATCACAAATAAAGTTCAGCTGTTTTAGTAGGATTTTCCTGACATTTTCTTAGTTGCATCTCAGAGCAAAAGCCAGGGTCCGCAGAGAGCTTCCAAAGCATCAGAGGGATTTCATTGTTGAAAGATATCAGTCAGGAGAAGGGTAAAAAATAATTTCCAAAGCTTTAGACATACCATGGAACACAGTGAAGAAAGTCATTAGCAAGTGGAGAAAATATGGCAAAACAGAGACATTACCAAGAACTGGACTTCCCTCCAAAATTGATGAAAAGACGAGAAGAAAACTGTTCAGGGAGGCTTCCAAGAGGCCTACTGCAACATTAAAGGAACTGCAGGAATTTCTGGCAAGTACTGGCTGTGTGCTACATGTGACAACAATGTCCCGTATTCTTCATATGAATGGGCTATGGGGTAGGGTGGCAAGACGGAAGCCTTTACTTACAAAGAAAAACATCCAAGCCCTGCTGAAGTTTGCAAAAACAAACATCAAGCCCCCCAAAAGCACGTGGGAAAATGTGTTATGGTCTGATGAAACCAATGTTGAACTTTTTGGCCATAATTCTAAAAGGTATGTTTGGCGCAAAAACAACATTGCATATCGCCCAACATTGCACATCACCATACCTACAGTGAAGAATGGTGGTGGCAGCATCATGCTTTGGGGCTGTTTTTCTTCAGCTGGAACTGGGGCCTTAGTCATGGTAGAGGGAATCATGAACAGTTCCAAATACCAGGCAATTTTGGCACAAAACCTTCAGGTGTTCGTTTATAAAGCTGAAAATGACAACGACCCAAAGCACACATCCAAAACCATAAAAGCATGGCTTCACCAGAAGAAGATTAACATTTTGGAATGGCCCAGCCAGAGCCCAGACCTAAATCCAATTGAACATCTGTGGGGTGATCTGAAGAGGGCTGTGCCCAGGAGATGTCCTCACAATCTGACAGATTTGGAGCGCTTTTGCACAAATATTGCCACGTCAATATGTGCCATGCTCATAGACTCCTACCCAAATGAGTGCTGTAATAAAATCAAAAGGTGCTTCAACAAAGTATTAGTTTAAGGGTGTGCACACTTATGCAACCAGGTTATTGTGAGTTTTTTATTTTCTATTTTTTCCCCTGAAAGATTTCAATTTGTTTTTCAATTGAATTGTTCACATTATAGGTCACATTATGTTCTGACATGATTTATCTTTGTCTCATTCTTTTACATCACAAGAACCTGGCATTTTAACAGGGGTGTGTAGAGTTTCTATATCCACTGTATATACTTCATGAAAACATATAAAACATAAAAATGAAGTTGACTGTGATGTATTGTATGATCTACACTCTGAGCTCTACTTTACAAGTTGAGTAAGATTTGTAAGCAGAATGAAGAGCAGACATTATTTAAAGTGTTGAAATCTGTATCTAGTGATGATAACCAAATTAACACCTCAGACCTGCAGTCCGTATTCACTAATCACTGCTCAACTAAGTGTTTAGTTGAGTTTTTTCAACAACACACTGCTGTGATGTGAAGGACTCTGTAATGTGTCCACATTAGGGCAGCTTCAATCTCAGCAAGAATCTTTGAATCCTGCCTGGACTCATACCAACATGAACACTGTAGACCACTAACACAAACCACAAGATCTTTCTTGAGGAAAGACCACTGGTGAAATTAAAAGTAAAAATTAATTGGATTTTATTCTGTCAAGCATTATTCATAATTGCCTCTCAAACAACGAAGCCCTAAAATGGGTTTCTGAACTCACCTTTTGAAATGTAGATGTGTGTGATTAGACAAAATGTAAATGTAAACCAAAGGTATTTGGCAAATCTCACAGAATGAAACAAGAAAAGGAACCATCCAAGCCTAGGTCTGCCGGCCCGCAGTTAGAAGGGATGAATAGTGTTACCCCTGGCTGCATTCGATCTGCGACTTCCTATGTGGCAGACTGTGTTTAACCACTACAGCGGATGTTGTTGCTCATGATACGTGTGTAAAGAGGTGGTGTCTGTTCACTTTTGCATTGTTAAACCAATTAGTCGAAACTCCACATTTCTCTAAACTAGTTCCTTACATTAGCTAAGATCCAAACCAACAACAGGTATAACAGGGGCGCTACACTACATTCAACCCGTTTTTAATTAGAACGAGATTACTGTAGATGGCTAGCTAATAGTTACAGTAATGAAAACAATGATTCCAATCACTTCCTGACTGGTTTTCGCTATGCTATGTGAACTACGCTATGTAAATCAAAATCAAGAGGAATGTGTTTGTTGTCGGTGCAGTTCGTCCATCGCAATATGTCCATAAACAGTTTTACTTTAGGCTTACTATAATGTAGCTACGAAGCTTTAGCCAGTGAAGTTTTAGTCTGGCAATACAGTACCTATAATGAAAACAATGACTCTAACATTAAGTTAAATACACTATGTAAATCGAAAGCAATATGTCCCTTGTTGGTGCAATTCGTCCATCGCAATAATTATAACCGTAAACAGTTTTTTTTTTGGCTTGCAATAACATAGCTACTGAAGCTTGTAGCCAGTGAAGTTTTAGTCTATTCTGAACAAATCCTAATGCCTAATTTGTTTTGTCTGTGGCAAGGGTTGAACACAGGTCGCCTATGTGGCAGTCCGCATCTTTGACCACTAAGCCATTTAACAATGTGTAGTCAGTCAATCAGTCAGGCACTCACCCACTCACTCACTCACTCGCCCACTCACTCAGTAAGATACATTCCCTCTTCTTGGCTGGCTCCACTTACACAGCCTGGCAAAAACACATTATTTAGAAATAATTGAGAAAGATACCAATTTAAAGTTTATTCGACAAGCACAGAATACATCAAAGTGTGCACTGTACTACTAAATGTTTACTGTCTTCACTGCAGTAGATGCCGTCTCTTCATTCTGGGTCGGTTCAGCAAGAACCTCATTTAATTTGACGCCACATGTCGCTTGGTTATTATGATTTCTCAATGCCTTTTTTAAACTGTGGGTGATTTGTTAAAGCTATGTGTTGGCCGATCAGGCCTTTCATGACCCCACGATGAAGTTAGAGGTCAATCCATAGTTTGAAAAGGTTTGGAATTGTGATCATTATCGCCTGTGCTCCTTCGATCCCAAGAGACTTCACCAGTGTATTTAAGGTTTTATCTCATGGACCAAGTAGTTAGCTGCTGCTGCATGACTCTATGATTCCCATCAAAATGATAATTTTCTGCAGAATGTCACCTGCAAGTAGCGCACGATGGAGTCAACAAACACGTTGCCTGTTTAAATTTGATAAGGCCACCGCATAGATAATCTTTTTCCCTCACTTTAGTTTCACTGTGAAAGGACCGTGCTCTTCAGGAATATGCAGAACTACATGTCACCGAGGCAACGAGGGACAGGGGTATAGTTTCCACATTAGGACAGGCTTAATATTAACACTGGAAGATCTTTGAGAGTGGCAGGGCCTCCTTTGCTATCCCAAAGTAATGTGAGACGAAATATCACGAGAAAAGCCCTGCGAGTCGGCCTTTGTCAGTAGGAGGGGCATTATCTGTTTAGTAGTTCACATCATGAGTAAACAGCAGCTATTTGCCTTTAGCAGCATGGCAATAAGTTTGAATCTCGACCGGAACCTGTATTCTCAGTGAAAGCCTTAAAACAACTTTTTCCAATGTTTATTTATTGGTTGTCATAACGACCATGTTCCACATTCAATAACAACCAAAACCCCTGGCGATTGTCGGCTAAGTGAATGATGATTTCATCTTGATAATGGTGGCTCTGTGAAATGAATGTTATTGTGAGTCCTCGTGGTGGCGGCGTGAGTCAAATCGTCAGTCCATTTGATCTATCAACGGCCACAGCTCATCGAAACCATAGCCCTGACCTTTCCCCACATTATCTGCCGCTATGTCTCCATACATTTACGATTTATGTGTTAAGTGAAGGCTCTTACTCTCTCCCCACTGCACCTTGTATAAATGTGGGAAAGGTCACGCTCATCACAGGGGGAGTATTAGACAAGCTTAAAGAGAGACCCGGACTCTTATTCACAAACTACCATAGAGTAGGGCAGCTGATCCCGGACCAGTTTTGCCCTTAAGAGCATAATTACTTGGGTTATGGAAGGACAGCAGATCAATGTTCAGGTGACTGATGAATTTTGACTCCAGTCCAAGATATGACTTATACCGTTATGCGAAGGATAAGAGTCAAACTACCCCGACAACTTTATGAAAGCATACTGAAAAGGACAACATGACATCATTAAGGATAGCTACCATCTGCATGTTGGAGGACTGGTTCAGTCCCATCGCATTAGCATTTTTCACACTAAACCGTGTCAGTAACGGGAACACAGAAGATGGGAGAGGGGTCAAATGTCAGTGGGTCGAATTTTAACCCACAGTAGCTCTGGCATGGCTGTTAGTGGCCACCTGTTGTAAATGTCAGTTACATACGTATTTAAATGTGTTGTCCATTAATACAATCCCAACTGCTGTGAGATGTATGTAAATTGTTATTTTTCTGACACACAGGGACAACCAAAATGGTTTCCTGCTTGTGAATGTGCTCCTCAGCCATTTTAGCATATAATCTAGTCAAACAGCTTATCTTGAGATTCAGTTTAATTAACTTGTTACCAAGACTTCAGAGGAAGCATGATTTGTTCATCAAATTGGCTGCCTTAGGCGAAATATTAAGTCACAGGGTTTGAAATAGAAACTTCTGAAAACCTAAACAACTGGAGAAGCACTTGACGAGGGCATCATCGCCTTGAAGAGAAAATCAACCAATTGTTTATTTTCCCTCAAGGGACCTTTTAGTGGAAATAAGCGGGACCCAATATCAACTGTGGCTGCAGAACATTCTTTTATTAGTAAAAGTAATCTATAATTCATTATTGTGAGTGGATCAAAGTGACAGATCGTGTCCTGGTGACTTTTTTCTTCTTGTGCTCAACACTTGATTCTTGATGTTTTTCCTTAAACAGAATCCCCGTTTTACTAAGGTCCATGGATACGTGTTGCAGCAGACCTGAAAACATTGAATTATTTGAGATAACCTTGATTAATGACGGACATAAAGTGCCATCACACGCTTATTGACTCCGAAGCTGCTACATCAGGCGCACTTCACGATCTCCAATTAAACATCATTTACAGCAATTAGCCGTGGCGTTGGGAACCTGGGAGAAAAGGAAGCACAGAGACACGCCTTCAAGGACATCTGGTTATGTTGTTGAACACATTTATATTTCCGAAAATGTGAATTTTTCCAAATTGGATCATGGAGATGTTTTAAACTGTTGGCAAAATAAAATGTTGCCATGACCAAAGTCCTCCATCAGGAACTATGGGATTCAAGCAATATTGCAATTGTAGAAAACAGCAGGGATTTATGTGTATACAGTATATATATATATTAACAAGGACTGTCATTCATGTAAGCTGATAAGTTCAGTATAGGCTTTATTGTTCTGCGTGTGTTCTTTGTTTTCTCGCATCTGTTATGTAAAGCAAAATGCAAAGCCTCTGACTGAAATCCACAGAGTGGGATGTTTGCGTGATGGCCTTGAGGGGGTAATTTACCCTGGATGAACTTTATTAAATATCCTGGCTCAAAAACAATATTCTATGTAAAACGAAAGTCCAGTCTCTCTGGACTGAACTGAGTGCCACACAAGGCGACGTTCATGGAAATAATGTTCCGCTACTTATCTGCCTGTAAGACAGTATCTTAAAACTAATGAACTAGACCAGGGCTATTCAATGCCAGTCCTCGAGGGCCGAAACATTTCTGGCTTTATCCTCTACTATTAATGTGGGACTGATTCAGACCTGAGATGCCAGGTGAAGGCAATAAACTAGCAGGTAGAACCAAAAACCAGAAGTGTCTTGGCCCTCCAGGACCGGATTTGAATAGCCCTAGACAATGACCATAAACTCAATGTCTAGTATTACATAGAATAAGAAGCACAGACAATGTCTTTAGTTACCCCACTTTCACCATAAATCTGTACAGTAGTAGTATCTATTTCATAACAACACCAGTGTTGAGTCTATCCAGTTGGCAAATGTTAAAGGTTATTGTCAGGCAAAGAGTCAGATGGATGAATGGAAAGGGGTGGATGGATGGGGAGGGGTGGATGGATGGAGAGGGGTGGATGGATGGATGGATGGATGGAGAGGGGTGGATGGATGGAGAGGGGTGGATGGATGGGGAGGGGTGGATGGATGGAGAGGGGTGGATGGATGGATGGATGGATGGAGAGGGGTGGATGGATGGAGAGGGGTGGATGGATGGAGAGGGGTGGATGGATGGGGAGGGGTGGATGGATGGAGAGGGGTGGATGGATGGAGAGGGGTGGATGGGTGGATGGATGGAGAGGGGTGGATGGGTGGATGGATGGGGAGGGGTGGATGGGTGGATGGATGGAGAGGGGTGGATGAATGGAGAGGGGTTGATGGGTGGATGGATGAATGGAGAGGGGTGGATGGATGGGGAGGGGTGGATGGATGGGGAGGGGTGGATGGATGGAGAGGGGTGGATGGGTGGATGGATGGGGAGGGGTGGATGGGTGGATGGATGGGGAGGGGTGGATGGGTGGATGGATGGAGAGGGGTGGATGGATGGAGATGGGTGGATGGATGGGGAGGGGTGGATGGGTGGATGGATGGAGAGGGGTGGATGAATGGAGAGGGGTTGATGGGTGGATGGATGAATGGAGAGGGGTGGATGGATGAATGGAGAGGGGTGGATGGATGGGGAGGGGTGGATGGATGGAGAGGGGTGGATGGATGGGGAGGGGTGGATGGATGGAGAGGGGTGGATGGGGAGGGGTGGATGGATGGATGGATGGATGGAGAGGGGTGGATGGATGGGGAGGGGTGGATGGATGGAGAGGGGTGGATGGGGAGGGGTGGATGGATGGATGGATGGAGAGGGGTGGATGGATGGGGAGGGATGGATGGATGGATGGAGAGGGGTGGATGGATGGGGAGGGGTGGATGGATGGGGAGGGGTGGATGGGGAGGGGTGGATGGATGGATGGATGGAGAGGGGTGGATGGATGGGGAGGGGTGGATGGATGGGGAGGGGTGGATGGGTGGGGAGGGGTGGCCTGTATTATGGGCAGAACCAGGGATCAGCTAGTGAAGGAAACGGTTGTTTTCTTCTGGCCTGGTCTCTATCCTCTCCTGGGATGCTGTAGTTAATCAACTGCCCTAATTATAGGATCACAGAGTGCCTCTCTATCTCACTCCCATCCTTTGCTCTCGACTGGACCCGACTTTAACAAATAGATGCTATTTACACAAAGTGCATACTCTGGTGAAGAGGTTCTCTGAACAAAAGGAAGAGGGAAAATTGTTTATCTTTTCTCTGTGTCTCATTGTTTATGTCTCTCTTTCTCTCTCTCTCTCTGTGTGTGTAACTATATCAGATTAATTTCCTGGGGCTTGGCTTTAAAATGAAAATACCACCTGATTCCAACTGACAATGACAGTTAAAATATACCTGTTGTTAAGGGCTATAACCTATGTCTTACTGACACTGACAGTTAAAATATACCTGTTGTTAAGGGCTATAAACTATGTCATACTGACACTGACAGTTAAAATATACCTGTTGTTAAGGGCTATAACCTATGTCATACTTATACACTGAAAGGTTGTGATGTCCTGCAAGTGTAAAGAATAGACACCTCGGTGCTCAATCACTCTTTCCTTTCCCACTGAACCCAATCAAAGATCAATTCTTCTGTTCAACGTCTCCTGGTGTTTGTCTAGCGCATTTCAGAAGTCATTTGTTCAATTTTAGTCACGGTATGTATGTGTTCAGTGCATGGTCTGGTGATGTTTATTATCAACAGTTTATTTGTACCACAAACATTATCATTGAGGAAATGCTTCTGTTGGATTATCTGAACACAAGCAGATGATTAACTGGTGTTTTTGTATTCCGGTGTTGCCATGCCAATCTTGATAACGATATTTTTAACATGAATCAGATGTGTGAAGTCATGAATGAATAAACCCACAGCTAATGATTACTTTAATTAAAACCTGGCAGTGACCGATGTTCAGTCCCCCTCTTTCAATTAATTCACATCACTTCTTCCCGATTAACGTCTGCTACTTTGTGAATTAGAAATATTAGCCCTGTATTAGGGGGAGAGACAGGGGATGATCTATTGCTTATTAATGAAACACCTCGACACTGATAAATATATAATATGACCATGAAGCCCAGATATTAATCTCCATTTCAGAATTGTCCTGTGTTCATTAGTCTATGTTACCTCAGAATTCGGAATATTCTCATGACTTGCTCTATGATAGATGACACCACAAGTGGCGACAATGTCCTTGCTCTAAGTTCCTGATGAATGTAGCACATTATGAAATTACATTTCTCACCAATGCGTACCACTAGATAAACTGTAGGGTTACGGGTCAATTCTCCAACTCCCTTATTTGTGATTTCTAATAAAACAAACATCTGGAATTAAGATGGTTATATCAAGGATCATTTATCAATGCGACTTGGAGTTTTGGGACTTATTTATTTTGTGTTCTTAATGACTGCGAGATGGGCCTTTTCTGCTATGGCACATTGAAACACATTGAAATATTTGGTTTCTTTTATGTTGCAACGACTGTCTGCTCCAGATATTCTCATGTTTTAAAAATAGTGCCTTGACTTAAACAAGAAGATTCAGGAAAACTTCATGGGCAAGTTGAAGAAAACCCCAATCAAAAGCTTACCCCTTTTATGGGGAGGCGGCTTCATCTCTCAGACGGCCTCCCGATGGTGGTTTGGGATGAATGAGCGCTGGCTGACATAGCTTTCGCGGCTGCTCCGTCACTGTCATCTCCTGGCCATGTTCCTCTTCTTCCTCCTCCTCAATCTTATAGGTTTCTCTTGTCCATTTTCCTTCTCCCTGCTCCCTGGGAGCCCTCAGATACGTCCCCAGACAAGGTCCCAGTAGGTGGCAGGTGTGTAGGGGCAGAGCTGGCCCAACCTTCGTTCCACAGTGGGAAAACGTGTTGATTTGCTGAGTAGAACTAATTTGTGGAAACATTTTAAACATCACACTTTCAGCCACCTGTGAACATATTTCTGGAATCTGCATCTGCATTTCATGTCCTCAATCAATGAATCAAATGCATTTATGAACTGAAACTTAGACAAGGACTGGGACAATCTGGGGGTGGTCACCTTGCAACACTAGGGGCTAGCTTCTTGTGGGATTCTATTGGTTTTTGACTACCTTGTTGTCACAGTCTCACGTGCTCGACCACCTAGGACATCACAACAACAGAGTGGACCAGTTGACCAGTTAACCCCCCCCGACCCCCCCAGCTGCACCTTTAGGGAACATGTCTAAATCTGTAGCTAACTCACCAGGATGGTTGCTTCGCTGCACTGTCAATGTTGAGGGTGGCTGGAATTTCATAAGAGTTACCTGAAACACGCGGCACAAGTCTTCTTTTGGATATTTTAGCTGCCTTTAACGCCGCCACAGTTCGCCCCAACATGGTGCCGAATCCCCCCCACCCCCATTTTACCCACTTTTATCTTCCTTCCCATTTTTGGTTTCCAATTTGCTATAATGCTTCTTCCTTGTCACAGCAACTGCAGGCTGCAGAAAGTCAAAGATCAGATGGGGCCCCGCTGGCTGTTGTGCCTCTTATCACGCTTCCTGCTAAACAGGGAATTCAACTGGAACCGACACGCTTAGAGGAGAGCGCGTCTTCTGCCTGATGACAACGGCCGAGCTGGCGGGTTGTGCCTGGCTCGGGTTGCCTGGCTCGAGGTGTCGTGCGAGCTGGTCGAGCAACGCCATCCGGTACCCCTTTCATCCTCCCAGGACACGTAACCGGTGCCATCCACGGTGGTACTCCCTAGCACCCTCTGTGTTCTGCAGTCAGGCTTGAAAAACCCTGGTCGCGATGACGCAGTCGCACTGTGATGTGAGAGCACTGTCTTTTAACTGTGGCCCGCGAGACCGTGTCCTAAATGCGTTGACTACTTAGGGTTTAGGGTCCCCTCATTGTAAGCCTTTCTAGAGTGACAAGTTCCTGGAACAGGATGGGGGTAAAAGTTTGGAAAAGGGGGGGGGGGGCGGGGGACAGGAACATATTTCCCCTGGCAGCATACGATACACAGATGGATACTTCAGGCAACCATATTGTCTGCAATAAAAGCTTCCCTAAAGCCATTAACTTTCATAATTATGGTGCCCAGGTAATTTATTTCTTGACAATCTCCTCTGCCTCAGCTGTCAGTGAGCGCTACGTTGCTGCATGGCGGAGCCGTCCATGTGACATTGACCCAACAACCTGTGTGTTTGGAGTACATCTTCACATGCATCCGCGCACCAACACACGCGCGCACACACACACACACACACACACACACACACGCGCAGTTGCATTTTGAGGCTCTGTCACTGTTGAGGGAGGGTTTGAATTTCACGAGGGTTACAAGACACATGCAATACAAAAATGAGTCATTAACGTGCCATGAAAACAGACGAGGGGTGCAAGGACAGTGCTTACTCATGCTAATAATAGTACCATCTACAACTTCTACGCCACCTTCCGTCTAAAACAGAAGCCCACTCAGGGAAGGACGTCCTTTTCAACTCTTTAGCCTCCACATCATCCACCCCCAGATGCACAAAATCAAGAAACATCTGTCAATTTTGTTAAGGTCAACAATCTATCGCTTGTAAAACTGACAATATTCACCACCATTTAGGTTGTTCTGCAAATCGAGCTCTATACTTATTTTCACATTTGATAGCATTTGATTACATTTTTATAACATTACCTGCCAAATCAGTCATTGGAGGGCATGTTCATACTAGAATACACCTGTCTGACTATACCGCTGAGAAAGGACATATTTAGTTTACATTTCCTCAGTGCTCCATCAGATTAATATCCTCTCCTCCCTTGGCTACTGTGATGTATGGTGTTTGTCTCCCTGGTATCCCTGCTTGTGGACACGCCGTGATCCCTTGTGTATTGCCATAGCAACCTCGTACAAACAGAACTCTACCCCGTTGATCTCTTGCTGGATAACGTATTATAACCGCGAGAAACACATGCACACACAAGAAACATATTGTTGTTACAATTGTGTTACTTTGCTATTTAAATCATGGGAAGGTTTGTGTTTGTGGGTGGATCACCCTCTTAACAGCGACATCTGTCAAAATGACAGGTGGTAAGAGAATGAGTCTGTTTTCAATGCTCTACTGGTTGTAGATGGAGGGCTTATGCAGAGGGAGGAATGTCTATAAAGCAGTCACAGTTGCCATCCCTTCATTGATAGGAATTGAATGGCTTTCTGAAACCCTTTCAAATAATCAGTGGATGTTATCTGTTGCAATTCCTAGCATCCTGTCAGGCGGAGGTATTTGGCAGGCTAGGGTTTGGGCAGATGACTCAACCACCTGAGTAAGACACTGCTAGCTAATCTCTGCTTCCATAACCAGGCTCAAAACTGACCTAATTTTGTCAGATTAAAACACTAATGCCCTCCCGTATGATCAAAAACAGAAAAAAAAGGATCCAAGATCTGTGCTCTCACTGCAGGTGTGGTACAATAGGATGGACCTAATGCCTGGGCTTTGTTAGAAGTCCAAAACTGGAACACACGGCTGAGATTGAAAAATACCCCGCAGCGATTGTGGATGTCCTTCTATAGACACACTACTTACAACATATATATATATATATATATATATATATATATATATATATATATATAAATAACAGAGAAAGGAAGTGAAACAAGTTTGAAAACCGTCAAGTTTGAAAAAAATAAGGTACGGCAAAAAGAAATTAACTAGACCATAATGCACTGCAATTTACAGTCGGATAGCACATTACAGTATTACCCTACAATGACATTGTCCCAAGAATGATTGTACTGATAGGATATGTAGCCATGGAAACTGATTTTCTTTTTAAACATACAATATCTGCTATCTTGTTCCAATAGGAGAACCATTCAAGTTTTACTCTTCAGTGGTAGGAGGATCATTTTGTATCATTGTTCCTTTAATAAATGTCAGGTTTCAGGTACATTATAAGGTCAATACAAGACATTACAATGTATGCTCAACAATACATTATAACTGCATAATGAAGCATTATAAACAAATGCTTAGTAAAGGTTTCATCCAAATGAAACACATCCCTCCAGTTTTTGTTTTTTTCTCTTCTGGATGGAGGGAAACCTCTAAGGGGAAACCAGGCTATCATGGCGAGTGGAGAAACTTCCTATCATAAAAATGACTTATTGTGTGTTTTTTCCTCTAAGGTATTTTGGCTTGAAGTGTAAATAATTAATTTCCCTATTTAAAGGATGTCGAGTTTGATTTATAATACTGAGAAGCTAGAGAGGAGCCCCGACCTGGCAGTGCCGTTCATCTTAAAACATTTTAAATATTACGATATCACAGACTCAAAAAAGGAATTCACAATGAGCCGGAAGCTTGTTTAAGACGTTTGACCTGATCTGACGCTCAGGTCTCTCTCAATCAGTCACACATCTTCTTTTAAAGCCCTTTGTCGCCACAGTCAATGGCAAGCAGTAAGATGTGGAGGCACAGTGCCCTGGCAAAACTCCCTAACACCCTTTGTGCTGCATGGCCATATCCTTGTAACTCCTTGTGTTTGCCGTGATAAGGAGTAACAAGAACTTGGTGAGACCACGCAAACAGATTTGGCAGCCGGCCTTGTTCTGCACTGCTTGGTAATAACGACATTGACGGTAGTCGCTCAGTGGGATACACAAAGGGTCCATTTGTCCAGTGACAAGAACACATCTTGTCAAATAGCAACCTGTGCATGTAATGAAGATGACCTTAGACCTTAGAGGGTGATGACAGGCTATATCGCCGAGGGACTTGAGTAGGGGCCAAAGGTCACAGGTACACAATACCTAGCTCTCACTATCTATCAGGTCATTAGTGCCGGGAGTCTGTGTGTGCCTCACCTTCGCCACCCTGCACAGCGTGTTGGCTCAATTCGAGCGAACAGAGATATGATGAGAATGACACTTGAGCAGAGAGGATCACTTACAGACTTGTCAGCAAGAGAGATTGTCCCCTTGCTTTAACTCTTTGATGCTGTGCCACATCCATCACCGTAATGGTCTCTCTAGGTTAGTGTCTCTGCCGGAGAACCGGGTCGTAAATGGCCTTATTGCCTTTGGCTGTCAATGGTCTGAGGCAACTGTACATTCAAAATTCAAAGATGGACTACGAACGCAACAATGACAATATTGAGCACAACACGACAACATTTGCATCACATAATGACTTTAACATTTCGTGAGCTTAGAATTATAAGTTTCCATCTGCATTCAATATGATTCAGAGACATTGAGCATCAAAGATTTCATATCCCTGGTAGCAAAGGTTTTACATAGTTAATTTTTTATAGTTTAACAAGGCCATCACTCTAGTTGTACTTAGGGTAAGTCATATCAAAATCCTGGGACAATTAGAAATGTTCTTTTTTTGGAATAGATCAAATGTAGATGGAACCTTATAATTCTGAGAGCTCTGATCTGGTTCAGAATTATAAGGTTCCATCTCACCATCACAATGTAAAACCTTTAGTTTCGAGGAATAAATATAGCCATATTGCAAATTGAATATCTTAACACCAAAACATTGTTCTAACACATACACTACATGTGAAAAATGTATTTAGAAATGTATATATTTATATTTGAATCATTAAAACATATTCAACATGTCAATGTATATGCAGTTAGGCAATACCATCAAGTTTGAAACACCTCATACATTAAGCATGTCTTTATTTTTTTACTCTACATAACACTATCACCATTATTACTTTTCATTGTAGCAGGCATGTACTTAGACATTGACCTGAGGTCACTCTTCTTGGCCTCTGGATGTTTTTTTAATATCTTTGCCTTTGGCAAGATGATGGTTGGTGAGACAGAGTCTGACCTCAAATGTACATTTGAGCCCCTGATGTCCATGTCAACCATGGCACTTAGAGTACTGTATACTGTATGGACACTGACCAAACACAATCTGGGCCACTGCAGCAAAAGGTACTTGCTTGTGTTGATACTTTTTGTAACAAGACTAACAGTCTTGGACATCTGTGTCTTTGCCACTGAATTACAGAAAATAAATCTTGTTTCTCCTGCCACTGCAGCTTTTGGTGTTTCTGCCTCTACTATTACAAAACAATACAACAACACAGCTGAGCATCACAATATCATTTATTCTTATAATATTTTGTATTGTTAGTATTCTGTTATTGTGATATATTGTGTTTTTGTGTAACCACACAACATATTATTTTTTTATAAGGTACTGCATGACAATACCCACCCTTTTCTCTCTGTGTCTCTGCTTCATCTTTTTACCACTATTTGTGTCTCTTTTTCTCTCTCTTTACTAGACTTGTTGTTATCTCTCCTGCTGTGTCCATGCTTCATGATCATAATCTGAGCCTTCTCTGTTATCTATTTTATAGTCACAATATCTTCAAAAACATTTAGCTACTATAGCAAGTCTACTAAGTGCTTTTTATAGCTGGCCCTGTTCTTGATACATGGCCATAATGACTGCACTGCTCAACACATAAAAGCTCTAAAAGGTATCTAAATTAGTTAGCTAGCTAGTGTGCTGACAATATCATTAGTTAGTTACTATGAACCCAGCTAGCTGCACATCTAGTTGCTAGATGGATAGCTAAGGCGATTAAAAGTTTACTTAGCTAGCTATCGTTAACTTGCCACTTTGCAACTTGATGTAGTTGGCTAGTTGGCTGGCTATATTCACTGTAGCTAACCGGACTGTGTGCATTTGCTAGCGAGTTAGGACCAGGTAGCTAACAGAGGTTAGCTTGCAAGCTAGTGTGTTAGCTATCTAATTTATCTATCAACTTTACATATTATTAACAAACCGCAATATAGCTAACTAATATGCTTCAACTTAGGGCCTGGACACAACTCTTAGCCTTGGTACATTGGCAATATACCTCAAACCCCTGAGATGCCATATTGCTCTTGCTAATCAGTAACCAACACTATTAGATCCGTAAAAAGTGATTTGATGTCATACTGTGATAGATGGTCTCATATACAACGGCTATCAGCCAATCAGCATTCAGAATTCAAAACCAAAACTGTGCAACTGTTCACCTCGGCCTGGCACTCACCTAGCAAAAACAAGTCAAGAGTCCAGAGTGGGTCACGATACAGCGAAGGTCAACTCCAATCCATCCTGCCAGAATGGCACCGTGTTCTCAACATAAGGCACAATGTTCGACCAGAAACCTGGTGGATGTGCACTAAAAAGATGGTAATCAGCATAGACTTGGGATTTACAAGAATAAATACGTAAAATACTGAGCCTTTAAAATGTAGTCTTAATGTTCTGAATATAAAACAGGCCAGAATGTGGACCTGCCTGACGCCAAGGACACAGACGCTCTGCTGTCCTGAAACACTGAAGACCTGTCACTGGTCACCCAGCTAGCTAGCGTTGTAAAGCCCATTATCATCATTGCTGCTTAAATCACCATATAACAAAACAGCCTTTCATAGTGTCAACAGAGAGGTAGAGGAAAAACAAAAAAGGGAGGGGAAGTTCGAATGAAAGTGCTGCAGTCTCCGTTCAGTTGACCAGGGGGGATTTGAGAGAAGGGATGTTGTCTGTGGTTACTGGGCTGCTGGTACGGGTGGGGGGGGGCAGTTTGGGGATGATTAAAGCACTCTCCCCCACTTCCTGCCCTGTTCCATGTCCTTATCTGCGGTGGTGCAGGCATGTGGGCCCCCCGCGGTGAAGACGCCGCAAGGCCCAGCTCACTCGCTGAGCTCTGTCTGACCCCGCGGGGGGTGATGGGACTGATAAACTGTTGCCACAACCCACCGTTTTTCTGCTGAAGTAAACAATAGAGGGTACTGCCAGTCAACATGGATGGCAAGCCGCTGAAGGTTAATTAGAAAGCATCACTGTCGGCGGGTGAGAGAATGTTACTTAACACCCATCCGGGAGGGGCTGTTTCAAAGGCCAAGCCTGGTTTGCAGACCCAATGTCAACTGGTACTGTCAAGGTCGAAGCAAAGGAGGACAGCCAGACCTGGATTCAATCAGTAAGGAAATTATTTCAGATCCTTTGAGCTCTTCTATAGCCTACCTTCCTATGCGTCTCTGCCTTGCAATGTCATGGATAGGCTGGGTGGGAAGTTTTATATGTATTTATTTATGTATTTTTTGGGTTATAATAATCATTTTTGAAATACTATCTGAACCCAGGAAAACATATTTACAGAATTCTGTCAAAAACAGTGACAGGATTCAATTAAAACATTATGTTTTCAGTGTTTAACGGAACGCTTGTGCTCTTATTCCAAATAGAGCTTTTCACCAGAACTCACCTGAACTCGAGGTGTTTCTCCTGTTGAGTGAATAAGGTCTGGACGGAGCTCCCATATTTAAATACTTAAAATATTTGCTGACCTGAATTACAGCCCAAACTAAAATTGTCTGTAATCCCTCTAGATGGAAAGCTGCATCTGTCATTCCTCTCTTCAAAGGGGGCAACAAGCTAGACCCTAACTGTTATGAGCTGATTTCTATCCTGCCTTGCCTATTGTCTGCTTTTGAATGTATGGTAAAAAAAAACAGATAACACACCATTTTGAGTCTGACCATATTCTTTCTGCCGTATAGGTCATGTTTTTACTTCAACAACACCTCAGGGCTTCAGCAACATCATAACTTCTATATCAAGCAAGCACGTTTATTTATATAGCACAATTCATACAAACAAAATATATAAAAATACAATAACATAAAAACAAATACTCAAATGAAAACATCAAAACAAATGCAAACATCATAATAATAAAAAATACAATAAAAAAACATATAAATGGAATAAAAACATAGGAAGCTATGAGGCTAAACAGTGTGGTTAAGTTTAAGTGCTCAGTCATAGGCACGTGAAAAGAAAAGTGTTTTTAACCTGGATTTAAAAATGTATACGTTTGGGGCACATCTAAGATCTTCTGGTAGTTTATTCCAGTTGTTAGATTTTTTGTCTAAACCGCAAGCTGTTTGAATGGGCGTTCCTCAGGGCCGGATTCTGGGGCCGACCTCATTCTCTGTTAGCGTCAGTTATGCCACACTCCTTGCTATTGACTCTCTTATCCACCTCTATGCTGACGACACTGTCTTGTACGCATCTTGCCCCTCATTAAACTCTGTGCTGACCATCCTTCAACACAACATCAACATCCTACAGTACAACACATTGTTTTTAATCTCAAACTACTCCTGAACTCCAATAACCCCAAACGCATTGGTCTGCAATTGGACGCTATCTCTGCCTGCACACCCTTGGAAACCTCCTGACTATGGCTGGATCAGAGTAATGGTATGCTGGTACCTATAAGTGTCTTGGTATTTTATTTTATCGTTCACTCTCTTTTCAGGACCACATCAACCAGCTCCAGGTCCCACTTGTTTCTGATTTTGCAGCAAAGTGTCTTTTATGGCACACTGCAAAACATGCTCCTGTGAAAATGATTTATTGTGATGATTTATTGTAATGGTCATTATTATGCAGAATAATCAACTCCTCTCATGGGAATCCGTCTGACAGACATTCCATAAGGTGTATCTGCAATTCCCATTCACCATACGGTTAACGTAAATACGTGTGAGCACTGGAGGCACTCTCCTGATTGCAGGCCAGTTGTGGCTCGGAAAGTGAAACATTTTAAGGGCATTGTTTACAAGCGTTTTTTTCTCTCACTGTCTGCGAGAAAGATAAACAGAAAGGAGAGGGGAGGAGAGAGTTACATACAAGGGGGGGGGGGGGGGTAGAGAATGACAGAAGAGAGATGTTTCTCAGCAAGTGAAGGTGAAAAGAGATTAGTGCTTTTGGAACTTTGGCTGTGCAACCTAATGCGACTCCAAAAGGTACGTTCACCAACACCCATGCCAGCCAATTTGCTGTGTGGCTTATCTGTGTCTCCTGCATTACGTTACTTATTTATTTTGCAGCAATTTGGAACAGCAGACTATTTGATTACTGAAAGGTTAACATGCTTTTCTCTGATGCCGGGCTGCATGCAACATTAGCATTCCAACACTGCAGGGCCAAGAACCCCCCCCCTCCCCCACACACAACCTCAACCCCCCCCCCCCACCCATTTCCATCTCTCTCTATCTTCCCTGTCTCTCACTCCTTCTATCTCTCCTCCCCTCTCTCTCTCTCTCCATCCCTTCCACCATCTCCGTCCCTCTCTCTCCTTATTGCTCTCTCTCTCTCTTTTCTCTTTTTCTTCCCCTCTCCCTCAGATCTCTCTCCCTCTCTGCCGCCCCTTCTCTCTCGGTGTCTCCCCATAATCCTCCTGCAAGCCAGGGGGAGACGTTCGTGTGTGGAGCCAACTCTGCCTCCCTGCCAAACCAAATGGTCTTATTACAGCCCAGAAACTGAAATGAGGTCAGACACGCTCATCACTCAGTGATTCACCCTCACCCTAGTTAGATATTTATACGCCTTTCAGTAAAGAAGGACCCGGAGAGAGACATGGGGAAAGAGACACCTGTGCGTACGATAACCCCACGCTAATTTCTGTTTCAATTGTATTTTCATAAAGTTGCATTCCCAATCAGTTCGGGGTAAAAAAGGAAAACTGTTAATGTTTTTAACATAAAAGTGAACAAGAACCCGGCCAAAACATCCAAACGGATGAATGTTGCCAGTATCCACAGTTAGTTTCAATCTGATTTTAAGCATAACCCTTATCTTAACTTTAACCACACTTCTAACATCATGCACTACCACAACCTTAAATTAGTCATGTAGTACAGAAAGTAAGGAAAACCTGCCTCAATCGTCTATACTGTAGCTACTTCACTGAGGAAAATGCACCTGCTACTATTGGCTTACGTGAGTCCCACCTAGCAATGTAAAGATGAAAATCCATTAGAATTGGCTCTTGATGTAGCATCTGTTAAATGACAAGATTGTAATGATAACTGTTACATTAATCATCCAGTGTTCCAGACATTTCCTCTCATTCTTTTCTGATGCAGAGTGATATGTGTTTCAATATAGATGCTACAGATCTTTCGGTGAGCTGAAGAACGTGAAAATGGTGGATTCCCAGCGATTACTAATAAGAACATCAATTGAAAATGACTCAATCACAACAGCAACATGTAGTTACATAAAATATTTTCACACTTTAGTTTGACTTGATCAGAATTGCAATTAACATGGCAACATAAACAGAAAGTAGGTACATATAGTAGCAAGATAATGTGTTATATTAAAACAGAATCAAAAGAAACACAGTTGGGTGAAACCAGGGTACTGCAGAAAACATAAGCATCAGTTCAAATCATCAAACGCCAGCAGTTACGCATGTTGAAATAAGACTTGCCATGTTAGTAACCTAACATATCTGTAACTCCTACTGTACACTCTTACTACAGATAGTACTGCGTTGGTTACATAACTCCTATGCCACTTACATGCTCATACTGCAGTTATTACTGCGTTAGTTGCATAACAATGACTGCAATTTCATTTCAAGTACTACAACAAATTCTCCAGACCTCCAAGAAGTGGTGTTCAGCTTCACCTTCGCATAGGATCATGTTAAAAAAACAAGTCATTTGCAATTACAGGCTTTAAGAGAAAACTGCGTAGTTACAGACCCATTGCTAGCTAATCAACTTGGTGTCCATAATTCCTCCTTGTAGGAGGAGCGGCTAAAGATCTGCATAGCTGATTAAAACACTTTTCAGATGCCTCTAGTCTCTGCTTAGAATCCTGCTTTAAGGGCCACTCTTAGGCTTTCTAAAATGCTGCTGACAAGTCTCTTAGGACACGATATGTGAAATTCTATTCAAACAAAAAATGGGAAGTAACAGAAAAAGACTGCCTTCATTAACATATCCTATCATTCACTGTGAGGTCAAATTGTGAGGTCATTTGGAAGCTTGGTGTGGGTTAGGGTTAGGGTTAGGGACAAAGAGATCCACACGAAAATGTCAAGCAATGCAAGTGTTCTGGTTTTGACCAAACCTATCTGATTCTGGGACCTTTTTGACAGAACACATTGGTTTCTGAATTCAATCAGAATGCTCAGGGATCTGAAATTGTGATCTTGGATCCTGATGGGATCTATTATTGTGGAAGCCTAGTTAAAACCAGAACCAACTCAATGAAACCAGAACCAATCCAGTTAAATCCAGGAGCATCCCAATAAAACCAAAACCGACACAGTTAAATCCAGGAGCAACCCAATAAAATCAAAACCGACACAGTTAAATCCAGGAGCAACCCAATAAAACCAAAACCGACACAGATAAATCCATGAGCAACCCAATAAATCCAAAACCAACACAGTTAAATCCGGAAACAACCCAGTTAACTTTGACACAGTTAGAGAAAAAGGTGTCAAGTCTGGCAAAGAGGCCTGCTTTCATGTATACTGGAGCACTTTTGGAGGGATGATTTTAAAAGGCAGACATTTTAAAAACATTTAGTGAGTACAGCGTATATAGAAAAATATACATTTGGCAGGACAGCCCTAATCTGGAAAAGTAGATTACAGGCTTTATTATGAAAATCCCAAAACACAAAAAAGCCTCTTAACTTTGCACGTGGCAGTTTTTCCACACAGGTGGTGATTAAAGTTTGTTTTGAGGTTACTCCGATGGCTCTGATTGAGTAATGAAAACAGCCTGTATATTAAGTGCATCGGTTTGATAAATCCAAACAATTTGTTGTGCACCTATCTCCTACAATCTCTACTTAAACACAAGAATGTGAAGAATGCACAGGAGAAATGAGTTCCGTGGTCATCTACATTCCTCCCAGTTGCTGGTCAGTACTCATCTGTGTGACCTTGTGGTGAACGCATGCTGACTGAATGGTGACCGCATAGTGAAAGCTTGGTGACTGCATGTTCCTTGGCCGGTGTTAACATCTGTCAGAGGTCCTGTTGCTCAAGGTGTTCAAACACACCTGTACTGAGACACCAGCGGTAGGTGAGGAACAGACACACTCCGGTGTGGTCGGCTTGAGATGTTCGTAGTGTAGGGATTTGGCTTTTCTGGCAAATTAAAACAATGATCACAAGCCTTTGGACTGAGGACCACTGGCTTTGTGACGTTTTACGTTTTACCTAGCTTCCGATATTAGAAAAATTGGCTTGATACCAGACTACAGCGACTTTGTCAGAAAGCTGGCGCGTCAGGTTTGTATTTCTTCCCTAATCGTTAACTTCAGGATCAAAGTTCAGGGAAGTAAATCTCTTGGACCAGAGCCCAAGAATACGGATGTTGAGATTCTGTGATGGAACAAATCTACAGAAACCAATGAAAGAATGTGATTCTAGCCATGAACCAATGAAGTGCCCATACCACAAGTTATGAGCTTCATATCTATGTACAGTACCTGAAAGAAATGTTTTCCTCAGCAACATTTGTGACCGGAAAACAAATCCAATGCTAAGCATCATGTGATAGTGATCAATCAGCGTTGTGTCCGGAAAATGGCACCCTACACTGGGCAATGTCCTGTTCACTACCCTTTGGATTTCGTAACAGATACGTGGACCAAAAGGGAAGAGTACAGCTCGCTGGACCTACAACAGCACCTCCAGCAGCATCAGGTGTCCCATCCAGGGAGCGATCTGCTTAGCTTCAGACAGCAGACAGCTTTGGAATGCAGGATGATACATACCAAGAATGTGACCAGACATAAAGTCGATGCCAACTTTATTTATGAAGAACATTTAAAACAACTGTCGTTGACCAAAGTGCTGTACAGGGTAAAATCAAAATATACAAAATATATGAAATTTACAGGTAAAACATTTAAATAACAAGAAACAGACAAAATAGCAGCATGGACATTTGATGCCAGTTCAGCTATGATTAAAGCCAGAGTAAAAAGGTGTGTCTTTAACAATGACTTAAAAGTGTATATAGTCTGGGCGTTTCGAATATGCAGTGGTAGGCTGTTCCAGAGGATGGGACAGATATGCGAATGCTCGATCCCCTCTTTTTAGACTGGCTTTTGGGACAACTAAAAGTAACTGGCTAGCTGACCTCAGTGCTCGGGCTGGAGAATGACGATGTAAAAGTTCAGACAGATATACATGATGGCATTGACCTCTTTCAGCAGGATAATGCGCCCTGCCTGTGATGGTCATTCCATCGATAGACACTCTTAAAGGAGTAAGTACAGAGACCCAATTCTCTTGGCACAATTAACAGTTTATTTGCAAATAGAGAGATGCGTCAAAAGCTTACAGAATAATCCTCTGAGGAATCTCTGAAGTAGATACATGAACAATCCATATTTATTACAGTTAAAAGGGGTGTGGTAAGTTACTGCCACACATGTTTTACCCAAAGGGTGGGCTGTCCCCCACCTTATCCTTCCTGCCCTATGTGTTTACTGTTGTGTTTACCCAAAGGGGCCAATTGCCCCTACTTCCCCCAAGGGCCACATTCCAAAGGAACAGATACCCTTATTGGGTAGATAAACAGATGGTCAGAGTACCTAATGATCCTGTGATATTATACAGACATGTGTGTCACAAACAAAGCCAGAGTTACATACCAAGAAATAGAAAAGCAGACATTTCTCAAATGTACCTTAGTTCAGGAATTTCCAAAACATGCCACAAAGCAAAAATGATTCAGAAAGGTTTTGGGGAACACAGCAATGAGTTCAGGGTTTTGACTTAGCCTTCAAATTCCCCAGATCTCAATCCAATTGAGCATCTGTGGGATGTGCTGGACAAACAAGTCCGAACCATGGAGGCCCCACCCCGCAACTTTCAGGACTTAAAGGATCTGCTGCTAAAGTCTTGGTGCCAGATACCACAGCACACCTGCATGGAGTCCAGAGGTCTAGTGGACTCCATGCCTTGATGGGTCAGGGCTGTTTTGGCGGCAAAAGGGGGACCCACACAATATTAGGCAGGTGGTCACAATGTTATGGCTGATCAGTGTAGATAATACAGTAAGTGGTAAGCATGTAAGTAATATGGACAAGAGCTGTAAGAATATATCCTACACATTTATACTGTAGTAATGTACACATTTACAGATGCCAGTACAGGACACAGTGTGCATCTAAACCAATGCAGGGGTATGGGCAGAGTTTTGGGAGGACAGGGCAGTGTCGCTGTTTTATTAAACTAACAGTTGGAGGTGGTTTGATGTGGGGATGGTAGTCCTGTCTGCCTCTGTAGGCCAGGTGTGCTGGCCTTACCTACAGAATTCATAATGACAGGGATTAAGAATTTCCTTCCCATTAACACGCAGTGGTGGATCAATCATCTTCTCCTCTGCTTGTGTCGAACGCAAAGTCACAGCTCATTCTCTGTCCAGACTTGCCCAGTCAATCACCATGGCAATGAACGAGGAGCAGGAAAACATTTTTCTCCCTCACCTAATCAAGGAGACCCATGAAGAGAGTACTGCCATCGGCTGATTCAAGGCTCTTTTGTATCAGTGTCACCGCAATTTTCTTGCCCCCCGTTATTTTTAATTAAAAGTGGGGGATGAGTACAAGGCTTCGCTTTCTGACAACAAAAGCAGGTCTGATAATCCAAATTGTAGTTACTGGACATTACTTTCTGAGTGTGACCTCTGACTCATACCTGTCATATTTGTGGGCTGTCGGAGTAGTGTGTGTGTGTGTTTGTGTGTGTGTGTGGGGGGGGGTTTTCCAATTTCCATAGCAGGATGCTGCTGCGGGAGGAAGCTGTTGTTTTCAAAACAGACAAAACAGATAACTGACATAACTGACCAGATGTGGAAGTGTCCAGTGTTTATTTACCTTTGAGTTAACGGATGCCAATAGTGGAGCTCTGCTGTTAATTTGACGGGCGATGGATTGAAGTCATTTGCTAAATACCATTTCATTACTGTATACAACATAACAACGACACAATGAACGCTCACCAAACACATCATTACTGTAGACTGCAGTAAACTACAGTAATTATTTACAGTGTCCTGTTTTGGGACTGGTTCTAATCTAACAAATACTCGAAAACAACTCGTTAATAGGCAAGTTATGTTACATGACATTTATGATTTGAATAGGTTCTTTGCTTGCAGTTTATATTATTTGTGATGTCATTCCTTATACATGTAACTTATATAGAGCAGGAAAACCCCAAGTGAGTAGAAAACCAATAAGTAGAACCAGTAAATAACAAAGCCAATGTGTAGGAAAACCAGTGAGCAGCAAAACCAGAGCGTGTTTACCTTTTCCCAAAGAACCGGCAGCCTTCCTGACCTTTAAAGCAGTGTTCTGGTAATGGAGCGTACGGAGCAGGAAGTACAGTAACTATAGTAACTGTTCAGAATGGGTTGTTAGCAGGCCGTCATTAAATCTCATCAGAAGCTCATTTCATCATCCTCCATCTTTTTAGGTAGGGACACAGTACATGGATGTTTTGGTTGCGTAACGGTTAGAACAGACACTGGAAACATCAGCTGGAAATGTTTGGGGTCCAATGAAGGAGCCCTGAAACAGGGACGTTTCTCTGGCTTTTTTTAGTGTCATTATGCCCACAGTCACGCCATCTCTTTCAGCTGTCAGCCCACCCACATCTTGAAACCCTTTAATTATGTTTCTCCTTATTTTTGTCAGAATGTTAATTGTCATAGGGATATAATCTTACCCTCTCAGAATAAATCAGGGATACTTCTGTGTAGATATCTAGTATTCCATTCATGCCACAAATGCTGTAGAAACATTTCAAAAGGACTAAGGATATTTGTGCACAATGTGTTGAGTGAGAGGGTTAAACAATCTTTCAGCGAGATGTTAGTCACAGATGGGATGCTTGCTATAAATGTAGGATGGTTAAAAAACCTGCGACAATGTGATGATCAAAAGCATCTGTAGAGTGCCTAAGCTGTGCTATACATCTCACCTCGGCTGGCGGTGGGTTTATTAGTGCACACCATAGCAAACTGAGGAAAAATAATTACAATGGAAAACAACTCGACACAAAAACAACGCCTCCTGTTGGATACATTTACTCAGGCTCCTTTCCCATTTCCTCTGGTTTCCATTGGTTCCTAGTGAACTGAACACACCCCACCGCTGAAATACCAAACACGGACCACAACCGTGGTGGCTGGAAATCAATGGACCAAACCCCGGCATACAAAGCGTTAACTCTAATCAACATAATTCTGTTCACACGTTCCGGGTCAGAAAAGTCAATTGTCAGCATCATTTTGTCAACGGTGGCCATTAGAAGTGACATTTGTTGACACATTCATGTGTTAAACCAAGACACTCTCTGTGAACTGTGTGGGTGTGATTATGTGTGTGTGTGTATTTGTTTGTGTATGTGTGTATGTGTCTTGTGAACACATTCTTCCATTAGAGAAGCTCCACGACTGCACTACTGAAGACCAAAACTTTGCACTTCCTTTTTGCTTCCATAACAATGCTTTCATGGTGGACAAGCCCTTGGCACAATGTGCTATAATGTATTTCATGCAACCAATGCTACTCTAAAAATGTCACATTTTGAAACTATTATTTGTCAAGAAAAAACGCTGTCAGGCTTTGTCCAATAATTCAGTAAAGGAATAGGGATATGAGTATGAGAATTTCTTGTTTGAATGTGTTTAAACAATAACGATGTGACCACCCAGAGACTTTTCTGATGAACTGTGTTATGTAATCCCAAGAAATGCAGGAACTCTCAGATTAATTTAATTCCCATTCACTCAAATGCGTGGAAGCTCTGACCGAAAATTAACTCCATTAGTTGCTTCCATTAGCCAATAAGACAGTTGTGACAAATGAACTGCACGACAGGCATAGCGCTTATTGGCTAGGTCTACCAACCAATCCTCTCCTTTCCCACTGTGTCTTGCGGACACAAGCACCAATCACAACACTGGATCAGAACAAGGCCATAACCACTTCTTAAAAAAACGGTAATTGTTAATACATAAAGTTATGACAATAGCTAGCAGGGGAAACATTGCATTTAGCATTGTAGGCTACTAGTTGGTACATTTAATCTGATGTAAAAAAAAAAAGAAACTGTGCCTGATTGGCGCTTTAATACTGAAATGCAATAGATACGTTCTGCTTGAAAATGCCATTGTTATTCAGTGTCTGAGTTCCAGCAGAGGTGCTAGTAATTGTCTTCTCAATTATTGCATTGTGGCTGTTTAAATAGGTCAGTGCTGCTCCTTTTGTAGAGACACCCGTTTGTTATTTTCAGGTTGCTGGAATCTTGGTACCTGTGGTATTTAGCAAGCCTCACACAAGATGTCAACATTTAAAATATTGTCCCTTAGCCTGGACACGTTTAAAAACCCATCCTATGATAGTATTATGCTGCTAATTAGACGTAACCTTACTTTTGCCTTGATGGTAAAAATATTGACAAATTCACAGGTTTGGGGATATCAGTGGCTTATGTTTTAAAGTAAAGTGATTTGAAATGGTTTAGTACTGTTATAAAATCTTAAAATGAATAATAGAGATTGAGGTTGTTCTTAATTCAGCTGAGTTTGAACTTCTTATGGACACTGTAATATGGCGATGCACTTCAGAGTATTTTTAAAGAAATGTCATGCTTTAATAGACAGGAAACTAGCGAAAGAAAAGGGTAAAGAGTGTTTGCCGGGAAAAAAGCATGTAGAACTGATATGAGCCTATGCTGCAGCAGTCTGTTGATGGGCCAATCAGGGCCTATTCTCATTAACAAGAGTTATCTGGATGACATTTCAATTTAAATAATATTTAATTTTAATGTAGTTATATGTTAGTATTCACATTTGCTACGGTAATCTATTGTGCCGACATAGCTGTTTCAGACATCACTGAATAAGACGAAATGCCACAGTTTTCTTCTTCTAAAATAACTAAAATATAAATAAATATCAGTTGGAAAACCATTGATACATTTATGTATAACCATTCTTTCATATTTCCACACAAAGACTGAGTTGATAAAAATCTGACAGAGTTGATAAAGATCTGACTAAATATTTCCTCTTCATTTAAGTAGTTAAAAAGTAATACATTCGTTTTTTCTCAACTGCTTTATGACACTAAGCATGATTAAAACAAACATAGTTCAACCAAAATCTATATCATATCTTTATCTATAATGCAGATAATGTGTTTGTGTTTTTCCCCTCCTGCCCTTTCCCCAGGTGTCCCTTATTTTCCTGATTGTGCTCATTGGTGTTTCCCACCTGGCAGTCATGAGTGCATCGCCTGATTGCTGAGGTGGACCAATCAATGGACACTCCTCCTAATTGCACCACCTTTTCCTTTTATCCTTTACCCAATCACATCACACATCCTTGGTTTAAAAACCCAGTCAGTTGGTTCTCCCAGAGAGACTCTTTTTCTTTACCCCACATGTACATAGACACTCTTGAGATAACCACCCTTTTTTGATAGACAGACACTTTGTTCGTTCATACATCACTTAGTTTAGAACATGCATTTAGCACATTTCCATCAAACACAAGCAGATATGTATAGATAGGCACAGATAAGTCCAAATAGGCTCAGATAGGCACAGATAAGTCCAAATCGGTACAGGTAGGGTTATATAGGTACAGATAGGCACAGATAGGTCCAAATATGCACAGATAGGCACAAATAGGCACAGATTGGTACAGAGAGATACAGGTGGGCACAGACTGGTACAGATGGGCATAGATAGGTACAGATCAGTACAGTACAGTCCCAAGAGAAGTGCCGTTAATGGGTCCCTCTCATAAGAACCTTGAATGTTTTTATCTGATGCACTTCCCCAAACAGTGGAACGCATTGCATCAAATCAATTATGCATGGGTAGAATCCTTCTTTAAATAGCCACTAGCTTGGCTCTTCCAGTGGATTCTGTATGGTTGTAGCTGGACCCTCTGTGGATTGGGAGGGGTGAGACACCCCAATGCCAATAAGCACCAAACAGTTCTGGCTCAGACCGCTAAGAGGTGTGGGGGGGACAACGTTATTGCCTTGCCAAGTTCAACTCATCACTACATGTCCTATCCAAACATCCGTCAATCCGACCAGACCAGGCAAAGCTAAGAGCTACAGCAAAGCTGGTGTCTATGATTTATGCTAACACAAATTTGCCTTGTTAAATGTTTGTAAAGTGCAGAGTTGTAGGACCTTTTGTATGCCCCGTGCATGACAACAAATTGTCCACCTGACAGCAATTTAGGTGGGATCTGAGACAGATTTGGACAAAATCCTAAAATAACATGTAAGAATTAAGTATGATTGAAAATCTCCATTGAAAAAAACATTGTTTTCAAATCCAGGACCACATTCCTCACAATCTGTGAATTAGAAAAAGCCTGTGGCACTATCAGGACGGTGGAGCTGTTTGCTCTCTTCAGAAACACTAGATACAGAAGCCCCTTTGAAAACCTCTACCCAGCATTACACACCACACCACAAAAAGGTGTTCCCTCAGCTGTGAGCCTTAACGTGTGCTGTGTTCCGTTGGGATTTAGGCACGGTGGCAACACACCAGGTCACAAGAGGGCAACAGATTTTACATGTGTAGTACCTGAATTTGGCCGCCCTTTTCTTGCTCCACACTTTCCGTTTCCTGATTCACAGACACCCTGCGCCACCAGTGTGGCTCCGTTCCTGCAGCCTACAGCAGACTAATTCTAAAGCAGCTAAAAGGGCTGATCTCCAATCCAACAATGTTCATGGACTCAACGTAGAAAATCCCGTTGCCACGAGATTCTTCTGCAGGGACCGAACCTTTCAAATTAAGATCTACATTTAAACAAGCCCCATACTGTGTCCTGGGTAGCGCAGTGGCTAGAACAGAGGGGTACGGGTGGCCCTGCTGCCGTGTCAGACTGATGAATTGTCCCCCGAGTGGCCCAGGAAGTAGATCTGGGTGGAATGAACAGCAGAGTGGATAGTGGAGGGGAGTGAAACAGGCTCCACCTTGATTTACTGCGCTTCATTTCTCAACTTCAGCGGCGGTGTCTATTGGCTTTTTTTCCCCCAGGTGGGCGGCCAGGCAAATGCATTACCAGTGTTCGATGAAACGCAGTACGATGATCATCTGTGTCTGCTTTAGACCGGGGTTTGGGGACAAATTCGATTTCAAGTCGAGCCGGGAAGAAAACGGAAAATCCAATTATTGTCAATGCTTTTCAATGAGGAAAAATTGGAAGTTGAATTGCAGTTTGGCTAACTTGTGAATTGGGGCTGGGATTGGCTGTATATGTAGAATACCATTTCTCTCATATGCGGTCTGGCGTGGTGGATAGTGTTGATATAGACTACTGAAAACAAAGTACTTATATCTAACCATGTGTCCCTGTGCGCCCAACAAAGTGTTTAAGGACCTTCAATGAGAGATTCAATCTTCCCTGTTTTCTTTTCAACATAAGTATTACAGTAATAAAGTGCAGCAGTTCACTGGAGAAACCCTATAGTAATTGTTAGCATTGGCTGTTGTTATTAGGGATGACCAATCTTCACGTAACTTCATGTTTGGTATCTATGGACAAAATTATTTAGATTTTAAATGAGCCAGACCAGTATGTTAAAAAAGACCGCTATTGACCAGTGACCACCACTTTTCACAGATACGCACACAACACCAACACGCGTGATCATATTATAATAAAACTTCCTACATATGTTTGGCAATTTCCCAACAACCACATGGAGGTGCAATTGAGCATTGACACATCTCCTAGCTCACTTTGCACACCTCGTTCAATGTAGAGCCTTGAAAACAGGTACATCCCTCAATCTCTGAAGGAACATATTTGAGACTGGGACCCTTGATGTATTTTTGGCCATGGTTCAGAAACACATAGTGACCCAGTTCATCACACACTATCCAAACTAATGGACTTTTGACTGCAAGGCAGGATGTTACACAAGCAGCGAGGACAGCAAACATATTGACACTCAAAAACATAATGTTTTATTATATAACAAAATACTCAACCAAGCTGTCAACTGTGAAATACTAGATCATTTTTAGTTTTTAGTTTGCTTTGTGTTGTCCAGTTGGCCACAGGGTCTGTTAAATGTACATTTAAGAGGGGGTGCAGTGAATCAGAATCAGTTAGGCACTGGAGCAAAACCACTTCATTAGCATGAATGAACTTAACACAATTTACAACATGATTATATTCCGAGATCTGAAATAGGCAACTGGATCATTGTATTATGTATTGAATTTATTTTTTTACAATGAATCTGAAATCACGCAGTCGTGATTGAATTTGGTGATGTCATTTAATGAATTTGGTCATGTCGCATGTCGCCTGACTCTGCTATTAAGCTTGCACTAAATGTAGATTTTTTTTACTGTGTTCAGCAGAATTGGACGGTCATCTGCATTACCAAAATGCGGTCATTTGTTGTGTTTCCCAAAGACGACTGCAAATATCGCATACGTGGTTATACATCGATCGGAAAGGGAGAGCCAGAGGAACACATTAGTCAACGTCATTTCTCGCCATTGGTCATTAGTCGAATACATCTGGAGTTGTCAGTGGCAGGCGGTTGCCTTGTCACGTACAGAATCACCATGACCAAACGGTCGGAGCTACAAACACGTGACCTTATCAGAACCATGAGATTCTTCGGAAAACGTGGTTGTGTTTAGTTTTGCTGTGAGACGCTCACAACCTTAAAATGCACCTGCAGTTCCACAGAAACAAAGCATATCAAATATCTACATACACACAGTGTACCGCATTCATATTGTGTTCATGAAAATGAAATTGCTTGCTGCCAGGGCCATCATTCTACATTTCTGATCATAAATGTTTTAACAAAAGAAATGAATTGGAGCTTCTTAAAAAAAAAAAAATCAACAAACGCAGACCGACAGACTGTAATTGCAAATGCTGCTGCTGGCTTCTGGAAGTAATGTGGTCAATTCGTGGAGAGAATCCTTGAAAGGCAACACGCATGTCATCCTCAAGGGTTAGTCTGCCCCTGGATTTCGTTTCCAGGGTCTGTCTGTCCATTCACCTTCTATTCTTTCAACCGGTGACAACAATGTCATGTTGTGAACATGTCAGTGGTCTACCATGAGCAGGGAGATGAAATGGCCAAGTGTTGCCAGGCTGTACCTGAGTTTTGAAGTAAGACAATGTGCCTCCTATTAATGTCATGGCACAACACACTAACTATTCAATGGCTCCCACTCATACAATTTCAAACATAGCAAATCGAAATCATATGTTTTTGTGTGTATATGTGTGTGTGTGTGGGCACATGTCAACAAGGATCTAATGCGCATGTTGGCATTCGATGGAGGAGAACACTTCTGATCAGGGCACACAAAGCTTCTCAACTGGACCTGTGCAGCATAGGAAAGAGGCCAATTAAAAGATCCACTTATGTCATTGCCTTTAGAAGAGGCAGAGATGGCCGCCGACACCTATTCCAGCCACTGGTGACTGGCTCGCTGAACCTGTCCAGAATTCCTCCTCCATTCCAGCCACTGGTGATTGGCTCGCCGAACCTCTCCAGAATTCCTCCTCCATTCCAGCCACTGGTGACTGGCTCGCTGAACCTCCCCAGAATTCCTCCTCCATTCCAGCCACTGGTGACTGACTCGCTGAGCCTCTCCAGAATTCCTCCTCCATTCCAGCCACTGGTGACTGGCTCGCTGAGCCTCTCCAGAATTCCTCCTCCATTCCAGCCACTGGTGACTGACTCGCTGAGCCTCTCCAGAATTCCTCCTCCATTCTAGCCACTGGTGACTGGCTCGCCGAACCTCTCCAGAATTCCTCCTCCATTCCAGCCACTGTGGATGAGACGGATGGAGGAGGCAGTTAGAAAGGTGGGTGGTTGGAAGACTTGACACGGCGTAACACGGATCCAGATGCTCCGGTTGGGCCGCTGATGTGTAAATGATTTACCACAGCTTGCAGAGGCCTGTTCAAAGAAACACACTGATCACCGACGCTTGGTACAAACCAATGCAGTACAATTGCACATTCTAACAGACCACTTATGTTTCCAGTCTCGACGCCAAACTTTGCCCACTCGAGAAAGCAGCAAAGAAGATGGTAAGGATTTAAGCGTTCATTTTGCACAGCCAAATGACTTAGATTATTATTACCTTGCATATCCAACTTTTCTTACACGTGTTATAGTTTTCATGTAGCAGTGAATCTGCTGAACTTAATTATGGTCGATAGAGCACAACTCTTGCAGCGCAGAGGTTGCACGTTTTATTCCCGCTTTGCACCAGTACAAAAAGCACGAAGATGTATGCATCTCACCAGCAGCCCTGGGCTCGAGCATCTGTAAAGTTACTGTAAATGGAGCATCTGTAAAGTTACTGTAAATGGAGCATCTGTAAAGTTACTGTAAATGTTCGAAGTTCCTTCTTAGAGTTTAGAGGCACAATGGGCTCCTGTTCAGAGGAGAGAGCCGTGTTGTATTCACTCATTTACATTCCATCATGGAAGGGAAGCAAGAGGAAAAGATAATGCTGTTTACAGATGGGTCCTCATCACATTAGCTCATGCAGAGAACTGTAATCCAGTGGTGGGAACCCTTGTGCATCGACTTCAAAGGGAAAGAGAGATATTGCAGGAGCTCAGCGCTGATGTACCGTAAAACAGGTTAAAGCAGCATGGGGCTTCGGAAATGAAATCTGCTCTCCTGAAAGTTTCAACACACACAGAAAGAGAGACAGACACACACACACACACACACACACAGAAACAGACTGGCACACAGAGAAAGATAGACACACAGACGGACAGGCATACACACAACACACACACACACACACACACACACACAGAGACAGACAGAACACACAGACATGCGTTGACACACACACACACACACACAGACTGAACTGACACACAGATTATTAATCCTGCAGCAACCAGAAGTGTGAATAACTGGAGAGGGTTAAGGTTCAGGGTTAGAGTCAGGTTTAAGGTTAGGATTATGTTTATGCTTCAGAGTTGTCAGGATAGAGTGTCAGGATAAAGAGTTGGGTCAAGTTTAGAGCTAGGGTAAAAGTTAAGTTTAGGGGAAGTGGTGTCATTAGGTCTCCCTTTCTGGGGTTTCGGCCCAATGTCTTTTTGGAATTGCCCCGGGCATTTTGATCAAATACCACACAGTAGATTTGTTCATTTTTGTAGTCTAATGAGTTTGCATAACCGCCCGCATGCATAACTTGCGCTGAGACGTCTGCTTGTTTTGCAAGCTGACATCAACGAGAGCAAACGAGCGCTAACGAGACCTAATGGGTTATTCGCAGGGTCGTGTGTCACTGTAGAACTGTACATGTTTGCTTTCCCAGTGGACAGCTGACACCCTCATCAGCAGTGGGCACCCTACACACCAGAACAAAGTGTGCCCCCTACTGACTATCCTGGCCGGGCACCCAACCTGCTTAGCCTGCCCGTGTTAGGACGTGGGTCAGTATGGCTGCTGGCTGACGTCTGGTGTGTTCCATCCATGTTGATTACAGTAAAGCAACACTTAGCTACTCGCTAATCTTAAATGTTAGCCTAATTTATTTATGTTCTCAGAAACATATACCAATACCCCGCTTAAGGTCGTTTTTATCTGTCGTTTTGGCATTACTCTGACGAGTGTTAACCCAAATGAAGCTGTTTGCTTCAACAACGAAATGCTGTCTCATGACGCTCCCTCTAAATACTGTGTGCCAAGAACAACTCCACTAAATCACTGAAATGAGCTGAACAACAATGCCATCGAGTCATTCTCAGACCCGAGATCAAAGAGGCCTGTCAAATAAAAGAAGAGTCTGACATGAACATAAAGGAAGATAAAGTATTTAGAGGAACTCCTTAGAGAGTTGGGATCGTAGAACAGAACAGACAATCTGGGATATCTCAGACTGTTTGGAAACATGCCCAAAACCATAATGTTTTTGAAATTAATGATAAACAACATGAGCCACTCTCATTTATATATCTCTCTCCTCTCCTTAGTATTAATGATATCAATCATATATTTTGCTCTCCCCCAGCACGCTGTTCCCTGCAGAGAGCTAAAGCAGACCTTCTCCTGAGAGGCAGCAGATTGGAGAGGTTTGTGGATAGACTGCATGTTAACAGATGGTCTATGAACGTGGGTTTCTTTTTCCTTTTTTCTGGCATTGCATTAAAAATGAAGAACTACTTAATAGTTTCTGTGTGTGTGGAAGCGTGTAAAATGTCTGTTTCAATGTGGCTTGTGCACTCTTCTCTCTCTCTCTTTCTCCCGAGGGCGTTCGCTTATCTAAATGTATATATCCTGAAAAGCAGCAGTGAGGTGCTTCCACTTCATTTATATTTTCCTAAATGGAGGGAAGCGATAAGAGCATTTTTTCAACACACCACACAGACCCCCCCCAGCCCACCCCACCCAAATAAAACACAGAACTGATGCAATCCAAGCAACGCTGTTTTTGGAATACATTAGTGAGCTACAGTACACATGGTTTCTGATGAGTTTCCACCCTATGTCTTTGGCCCAAGCACTGCTTTTTAATCCGCTTTGCGTTGATTAATCTGCTCTGGACTCTAGCTTGCAGCCCTTTTACATTCAATCAGAGCACATAATGACTTAACAGGTTCAATTACAAGCTTAACACGAGCTATAAGTGACCGTGGCAGTCACATTTGGCAGTAAGGTGGATTCAGGTTACCAAGACAACCGGGAGCTACCAGTTGAGGATTTCGGCAGCTCAACAGGTTTGTGGATTTAGGATGAATCTCAAATCGCATACTACATACTATTTACTACAAGTACGTACTTCGTGGATGATTGTGAAGTACATGTAGTTTAGTATTTAGTAAGCTAGTATGCCAGTATTGGGACCGATTGGGACATACTACCTCGTCATAAAATCCACCCCCCCAGCCCGCCGCCAGATCTGCCAGACGTCTCCATTCCGGTTCTGCTCCTGAATAAAAGCATGTAAATGTGTTGACCTTGTCCAGTCAAGTTGACTGTCAGCCAGATGTGACAGAGAGAGACAGGCACACAAAAACATTGGGAGTAAAATCAACTCTGATGGCAGGATGAGATGGGTCGGTCAAACTGCCTTCCTGAACAGAAAAACACTAGTGGCATGGAGAGAATAATGGCTGGTGTGGTTATAGTGGAGGAAACTGCCAGTGATAGCCCAACTTCCATCATCTATTAATCAAGGGAAAAGCCTGCGCTTTGAGATTAAATGCGGTTGTTGTGTTTACTTTCCTCTGTACGGAGCAGGAAGAGACCTTGACAATGTGGTTATTTCCTCACCACTCCTCCCCGGTGCCCAGCTAATTAATTCCTCGGCTCAGATATTTTTTTTTGCCTCTTCCAGCAAATGAAATAATAAAAAACCAGCCTGTCCTCTCCCTGGCTGCCTACTAAGCAACGCACACAGAGTTCATTTCCACTAGTGAATTTTAATCACTGAACAGTGGCGGTAGCATTTCAAGTAAGCCCAGTCAGAAGTCATTAAGGCCAGGCCGTCACGCATGGTTATACAGACCGTTTGGACAACAAACTTCAGTCAGCTCACAGCTGCCCTCACAGCAGCGACAGAAGCATCTCTGGAAGGGTGGTTTATACAAGTTCACCACCACAGTCCGCAGAGCACAGCCTTGTGTCAACCTCTACAGTCTGCAGAGCACAGCCTTGTGTCAACCTCTACAGTCCACAGAGCACAGCCTTGTGTCAACCTCTACAGTCCATAGAGCACAGCCTTGTGTCAACCTCTACAGTCCATAGAGCACAGCCTTGTGTCAACCTCTACAGTCCATAGAGCACAGCCTTGTGTCAACCTCTACAGTCCATAGAGCACAGCCTTGTGTCAACCTCTACAGTCCGCAGAGCACAGCCTTGTGTCAACCTCTACAGTCCACAGAGCACAGCCTTGTGTCAACCTCTACAGTCCATAGAGCACAGCCTTGTGTCAACCTCTACAGTCCGCAGAGCACAGCCTTGTGTCAACCTCTACAGTCCATAGAGCACAGCCTTGTGTCAACCTCTACAGTCCATAGAGCACAGCCTTGTGTCAACCTCTACAGTCCATAGAGCACAGCCTTGTGTCAACCTCTACAGTCCATAGAGCACAGCCTTGTGTCAACCTCTACAGTCCATAGAGCACAGCCTTGTGTCAACCTCTACAGTCCATAGAGCACAGCCTTGTGTCAACCTCTACAGTCCGCAGAGCACAGCCTTGTGTCAACCTCTACAGTCCACAGAGCACAGCCTTGTGTCAACCTCTACAGTCCATAGAGCACAGCCTTGTGTCAACCTCTACAGTCCGCAGAGCACAGCCTTGTGTCAACCTCTACAGTCCATAGAGCACAGCCTTGTGTCAACCTCTACAGTCCATAGAGCACAGCCTTGTGTCAACCTCTACAGTCCGCAGAGCACAGCCTTGTGTCAACCTCTACAGTCCACAGAGCACAGCCTTGTGTCAACCTCTACAGTCCGCAGAGCACAGCCTTGTGTCAACCTCTACAGTCCATAGAGCACAGCCTTGTGTCAACCTCTACAGTCCATAGAGCACAGCCTTGTGTCAACCTCTACAGTCCGCAGAGCACAGCCTTGTGTCAACCTCTACAGTCCATAGAGCATAGCCTTGTGTCAACCTCTACAGTCCACAGAGCACAGCCTTGTGTCAACCTCTACAGTCCACAGAGCACAGCCTTGTGTCAACCTCTACAGTCCGCAGAGCACAGCCTTGTGTCAACCTCTACAGTCCATAGAGCAGTCCTGTCGTTGTCACTAAACTAACTGCATTACAGCAAAAATAAATGAATAAATAAGAGAGCTTGACTACCATCACCAGTGTGTGTATAATGGCTATGGTACTAACTTGACTGAACTGGAGGTATCACTATCATCTAAATATAATGACTACAGCCAAGCATCCTAATTAGATTTGAGTAATCACCCTGTGAGCTTGTTAAAGACAGCGACGGGCTTGACGAATATCCACCGTGTCATATCAGAGTTATTTTTCCGGCCAGCCAATGATGGCGTCCTCCTTCTAACCCTAACCCCGCCCCTCGACCCCGCCCGTGGCCGGCGTTTCAATGGCATCTTCACGACGTCTGCTCATTATACAGAACCCTGACTAGGAGTGTGAGACTGGTCTGTGTCCCGCGGGACCACAGTCAGCAAGCTGTCATCTGGTTGAGGGGCCCGTCCCCGGGCCACTTCTCCATAGTGTCACATTCCTCCATGTCAGGGAGAGGAACAACCTCCCTTGGCCCGTCAGGAGGGACACTCTTTCCTGGAGGACCGGGAAGAGTGACATGGCCTGCCCAGTGGTGACACAGGTTCGGTCACAGCGGGCCATATCACAGCGAGAATCCCACAGTCACACATACACACACACAAACACACAGTCCTCAAACACAGCCCACGCGCACAACACACCCAAACACACAATCCACAAACACAGGCCACATTCACACACACACACGCACAAAACACACACAGCCCACAAACATGGGCGACACACCCAACACACCCAAACACACAGCCCATAAACACAGGCCACACACACACACACACTCACACACACATAAACACCCTCACACACATCAGTGATTGCCGCTGTGACAACGCAGGACAAATGCACCTTTAGGCCTTTTGTTTACATATACAAACTACTGGATCATGTGCTGATGCATAAAACACAGAAAACGCTGGCGTGTATGAATCCACGGCCGGCATTAAACATTACCGGTGATCGACGGGATTATTTACATTTGGAGGGGAGGCGCGCTGCGAGCTGTGCAGCCCCTTACCAGCGGCCCCTGTTGAAATGAAGTTAATCGATGGCTCGAGGAGGGAGATCCTGTAGCTGTGAGCAGCGCATGATATTCTGACACCAGATATGGAATCAAAAGCGTTTGCGGACAGGGGGCCATTTTTCACTTGAGGGACGGTTGCAACCTAAGTAGCGGGGGGGGTGAGTGGTAAAAGTCACTCAGGGCTCCATGCATTAGGTTGGATGGGCTCCGGCTTGCTACAGATGTGGCGAGCCAACGCGAATTTCAATGCGAAAAATCTTCATGCTTTTGCGTGGGGAATGAAATCAGGGCTGTTATGTTGCCTTGCTAGCTCGTTAGCGAACTGTCCCATCGCCTCTCTGCAGTCCTCTGAGGTCCCTTATCAGAAAGGGACTGGCCTGACGGCAGTTCTGGCACATGCCAGACGTGTTGGTTTATCTTTAGCCCAGTAGGCCTGTCCATTTTTTTTTTGGTTGGGGGGCAAAGAATGTACGTCATTTGGCTAATAATAATCAGGGAGCCCTGACAACAAATTGGACCAGTGTGTCGTAAAGATGCTCCAGGGACCTGCTGAAAGTGATCTGGGTAACCCAAGCAGCAGGGATGTTGCCACAGTCCCACACACACACTCTTCACAGTAGTGAGATGTATTCTGAGATGCGGAATCGAAGTGCAGTAACATATCCCAGAAGGAATGAAATATCCCAGAAGGAATGAAATATCCCAGAAGGAATGAAATATGCTACATCATGACGGGAAGATCACCGGAAGAGCAACCCATCAACCATCTCCTGAATTGTGTAGATACTTCTGCTGTGGTAATGTTGGGACAAGGGAGGAGCCATAAGCAGGCGCAGACTTAAGCAACGTATTTAATAAGGATGAGGATAAGGATAAGAACAATAGGCCAAGGAGCCTGCTAAACAAAACTAAACTAATGGGCAAAACTAGGACTCTGGATATAACACACAAATAAACAGGTACTAGCGCAGGCCAGAAACACAATAGAATTCCAGAACAACGTTAACAAACACTGAACACAAACCAAGGGAATTTAAAAGACACTAATGACGAACCTGTGCGCATGATGAACCACAAGGGTTTTGGGTTGAGCTGTCCGGGGAATCGAGCAGAGGGGGATTTGATGTCACAGGACCGGGTAGTCGGTGGTCAGAAAGCCGGGGAGTTTGATCCCCGAAGCTGAGAAAGGGGCACCGAACAGGAGACAGGTGTGACATAGACCATGCCATTATTACTTTACTATCAAAAGGTGGCGTGAGCTTGAATGTGAACTTTTATTGGCTACGTTTTCTGAAAATGAACATGTGAGCCTCTTTCTGAAATATACTAGGCAAGGAGAGATTAAGACTCATTGGCAACAAGTGGCTGTGTTAAATAAAACCATTAGGAAGGGGGTCATGAACAGAACCTGGGGAATCCCTAGGCACTTGTCTTATAAGGCTGTTTACAGTGACAGAATTGACAGAATGCTGGGAATTGCCAGGGTTTTTTTGTGACAAAACTATCTAAATAGTCATACGTCTGAACTCATTTTGTCTACCAGCAAATATGAACACACACACACACACACAAAAACACACAGACACGCACACAGGAACTACTCGCCATGCGGTTCAAACTCCCCCAGTGGAGATCTATAGCATCATGTAGTTCACAGTCACAGAGGCTGAAATCCAAGCTCCCTTCGTCCAGATCGCTCCAATCAGTAAGGGTTTTCAGAGCACGCCTCGCCAAGATGGAAATAAAATACTGTCCAGTAATGAGGAGACTCAAAGTACTCTGTCGGTACCAGACAGGTAGGTAGCAGTGATAGATTAGTGACCAATATATATAACAGCCATTTAATATTGAATGCAATAAAAAAAAAAAGAGCTTTTATAGAAGAGACATCATTTTAGCTGTTATCCAGATAATACATGTACAGTGATTGGTGTCTGAAAATCCCCCCTGGATGCGTTTTTCTTCAGTTTTCCATTGAAACTAAGACAAACCACTTAATCCTTTTCGTGTTCGAGTTGAAACAAAAACGAACACCATTTTATAAATAGCGGAACAGATGCTTGGCGAACGGTGTGTTTCCCCCCCCACACTCGTTAATATCGTAAATCGAATACTTTTTTTTGTGGCGGGGGAATCCTATCTTCATGACCCCAAGGCCATGTCTGTTCAAGAGGAGCCCCTAAGTGCTTGTGCCCCTCCTCTCCTCTGTCTCTCCCTCCTCTCCCTCCTCTCCTCTCCTGCCTCCCCTCCCTCCCGTCTGGCCCAAGGCAGGGTTGTTCCTACCTTCTGCTGTGGAGTGGGATCGCATGTCGGCTCTTAAGTGCAGTAACAGTGTAAATAAAACCCTGAGGATCAATGTTTGCATTGTACACCTAAAACATGACCTCACCTATCTGAGCGGCAACACTGTGCTCTTGCGGTGCCGAGGGGTGAGAGAGAAAAACACACTGGTGTAATTGCAGTAAAACTATGGGCCACGGAGGAGGGAAAAAGACACGTAAAAGAAAGAGAAAGGAACTTGAAGGCGTGTAAATCTGGCCCCTGGGCACTTTCTGGGTTTGATTGGAGCTTCTTTTCCGTTTGAATGTAGGTCACTTGAATGGGTAGCTTTGAATGTCTGCCTGTCCATCGCAGCAAGTGTAATTTTAGCAGCATTATGTCGCCTGAAACGTTAACCTCCCTTCTCTGAAATGGACCACTGAAAGGAAGCCTTTGGATAATGGCTCCACATTTGCTAAAATTATAGTTTGGGATTTTGGGAGCTATAAACAACCAACCAAACAAGGTTTGGAGTAGTTAGAAAGATTGTTCCCGGCTCTTGAACAGTAGCTGGTGTGTGTTCTTAAAGGCCCCTAGCAATCACGCTGACAATTTGCTACCTCCATCACCCTCAACACTGCATGGCACGACATACAGATGGTGTCCAGAGTTCGTCTAACTCAGGGTAAATAGGAAAACCAGCTGAATTCCCCAGAATGGACACACAGTGCAGAACAAAAAACATCCCACTGCAAAACAAGTTGAGGCTTTATGCTAATGGCTAAACACAGAGAACAAGGATTAACGTTAAAGTTAAGAGACCACTGCAAACTGAACGCTTCTCTTCCTCACGCAAAACTTTCCTTTGCAACTTTTCTGGAAAGGAAAGAAAACGGCACAGTGGTCTCCTCATTTTTTCCGGAGCTGTATATATATATATTTATATAAATCCAATAACCTCAAATTTGAGTTAAATTAATTAGCTTAATTTCTCAGATGTTATATTTTAACAAAATGAATGAAGAATCTTCAGCGGTCTCTGTTACACCCCACAGAACTCAGATTTCGAAACATCTCGAGACGGTGTGTGTGAACACCCTCTTTCTTAGCCTTCTTGAGATGGAACCACTTGGCAGGCAATCAAATCTCTTTTGTCCTCCGATAACAAACTGTCCGTCGCTGTAGATTCAGATTTGAATTGAAACGAGAATTTCTTGCCAGTGACGCCTCCCATCATGCTGTATGCCAGCTGAGTCAGTGTGGAAGAGTGTGTCAGATTGATGGCAGCCTCTGGCACTGGGGCCTTACAGTCATCACTTAAACACCATTGTTATGGTCTCGTTATTTCACGCCGACCGGCCCCACAGACTCTGTGACTATCCTACTGTACATGAGGACACAGATGGCCCGGTTTTCACAAACTCATAAGGAAAAAGCAAGTCACCTCCTGTTTGGAGCTCATCTGAGCCATTACAGGAGATACAGCAAACAGGTGAACCCATTACCACAGAAAGAGGGGAAGGTGAGAGAGATACAGGGGTGAAAGAGAGGGAGGAGTGTGAGAAAGAAAGCAAGCAGGAGAGTGAGGGAGCCGGAGAGCTGGGAAAAGGCTGGAATTCCCCAGGGACCCAATGGATCACAGACGAGTGAATGCCGTATTTCATGAAGAACTGCCTCTTTTTAAACAGCTGAATTCAGATTAATTGGCATCCCCTACCAATAAAGATTCTACTCAACTGTACTGTATGTGTTAATCCCATGCTGGGAATAACCGGTTTACCCCATTAACTGAATTTGGCTAGAGGGATACAATATACGCAAACCAAGTTGGGAGAAAGCAACCTAGGTATTCCAAGGTAGTATGCACATTAATTGAATTTATTCTACAAGAGCCATATATACCTTGATATGTCAGTACGCAAGTCTTCAAGTCTCAGTGTGTTTGCGATGTTAACGTCTTCAGTCACGTTTTTAGATGACCCGCTGTGAAAAAGCCAAAACAGAGCAGTTAGCGGACATTCTGATTTATTGGCATTCCGGAAAAATCTGTGTCTAAATCTACACTGTGTTGTGGTGTCCAGAAATAGACATATATGCGTATATTGGACATTTAGACAGAAAGAGAAAGTGGTGCTCTTGGAAAGTTTTAATAAAAATCGCAACGTCGAAACTCTCTTTATTTGTCTGTGGTTGCAACATAAGCTCCCTTAACCCCATAAACTGCCCCGCGCTACAGCCAGATAACTTTCCTGTTTACACTTCTCTAATCAATACAGGGGAGCTGTGCTGTGCTTCCAGTCAAGATATGGTAACAGGGGCGACCCTGAGACAAGGCCTGCTCTTTCTCAGCTTATCTGCTCCTGATTACAACCGGATACATTACAGAGGCTGCAGGAAATCGGGATGCAGAAAACACACATGGAACCGATTTAGACTACATTATTTGTGAACAAAATATCCTTTAAAAAGCATTATTATGTGAATACAATATTTTATTGAAACAGGCAACGAGAAACTCACGTGCGTACCGCCTTGGCCAGACCACTGACCTGGAAGGTGTACAAACTCCCTGGTAATGTTGTTAACCTGGTAACAGACAATGCACTCGGCATCAACCAGTTTATGTTGCTGGTGATAGTAGAATTGTTTCCTGTGGAAGAGTGAGACGGTTTTAGTTGCTTCCCCCCAAAATAAATTCTGTTTATTGATAAGACTTCCAACTTCCAGCGTCCCCACTCATTCCACTCCGATACGAACTGAGTGAAAAGTAATCTCAATAGCTGCAGGCAGTGTCAGTCTGAAAAGTGTCTATCTTAAAAAGGCACCCAAAAAATTACATTAAATCTTTCTACCTCAGACGCAAATCTGTCATGACGTCTTGTTCATCTAAACAAAACCATTATAGTGACAATGGCGCTGAAGACAGTGCAGAAGATGTGCTCCATTCAAAAGTGGCCTGAAAGAGCATGAAACAAGCCTTGCATTGGTAACCAAGCGCACACTCATTTACAATGGGGTACAATGTGAGGGAAATATATGCAAAAATAAACTAGCTTTAGCATGTGCAAGGTTAAAACAAAAGAGGGTCATCTGCCGCGGTTTCATTTGTGCCCCTTGTGCAGATGCTGCCACCCCCACACGGCGCCCCTGGCGACCCCAAAGGGTGGTGGAGGGGCCCCCGCCTGAGGTTAGAGCACTCCCTGCCCTGGTGTCTGAGTGGATTGCTGTAGCTTGGGGGTTTCTTATAGTCTTATTGTCTCAGAAGGATACAAACAGATTCAACTTTACCACTGACACCCGCGGCTCAGAAAGACTGCGAGGTTTGAACGTGTGACGACAACGGGGGAAGATTAAAGAGAGGCGTCAATCTTTTCTTTGTTCGACGTGTGAAAGTGCTCGCAGAGCTGAGGTGCTGAGTCCTCATCTTTGAACTGTGGCGGGAACACCATGATGACAGAGACTCTGAGTGTGTGCAGCCAGCTAGCTTTCCCATGTCCATTTGGATTCTTGTTAGCAGTAGAAGGCACAAGACGTGTGTGTGGCTCAGTGTTCCCTAACCTCTATGACTTAAACAAAGATTCTGAGGAAAAACACTCATTTTGAAAAGTGAAAGAATGTTGGTTGCCCGGGTAGTAGTGTATTTTTATACCATGCCCAAGAATAGTCTGTGCTTTAATGTGACCATGAGAAAAACGTCTACTGTGTAAGTTATGTGATGCAGGTTTGTTCAAATTTTGCCCCAACCAAAGTAATCTCAGAAATAGAACCATGTCCGAAAGCCTAATCATTTTCCCCACTCTTGTTACCATAATTTGACGATATTTTTGTCATATTTTCCCCTCTTTAATATTGTCACATTCAACAGTATCAAGGTCCCTGGAAGGTGTGTGGCTCAGTGTGTTGGATGGCTCACTAACTCCCCTGACAACTACATTTATCTTTGCAGATTCCCAACACACCCGAGGGAGTCGCTAGAGCTCAATGAGAAATCCCTGCTGACAATACCATCCACCCTCCAAGGCAATGCTGGCCATTTTGTATTGCCCGTTCTCAGTGACTCATCAGCAGGCGGCACGAAACCTAGACATTGGCGGTCAGCTTTGTGCTACGAAAGTGCATCTTAGACAGCAGTGCCACATAGAAGTCCAAAACTACCTCTTTTTTAATGTGTTGTGCATTAGCTGTGCGTGAGGCATGCCCTATTCGGCTGTAAGCTAACCTATAGGTGTCAGCGATTGTGGTAGCTATTGATGTCAGTTAGTGTATTATCTATGATGTTAGCTATAATGTTGGCTATGATGTTGGCTATGATGTTAGCTATGGCGTTATCTAATGGTGTTATCTACAATCTTTTGCTATGGTATTAGCCAATTATCAGTGACAATGATGAGTCAGCCTACAGGGAGGAGGTCAAGCGCCTGCAGCAACACCTTTTGAGGAGGCTGAAGAAGGCTTGTCTGTCCTCCAAGATCCTTGTGAACTTTTATCGCTGCACAATCGAGAGCATCCTGACTAATTGCGCCATCTACGGTAGAATCTACAGTAACCCCGCTGAACTCTGTTTCCCATCATTAACCACACCCCTTCTGCCCCTCAGGGACCTAGTTGCACTACTCCCTTTGTACTACTGGACACTGATGTTGCCTTGCAAAGTCTGATAATGGAGGTTTTCACTTGTTACATGTATGTGTCTACCTGGGGAACCTCACAGATGCTATCCCTGTATTTCACTTGTTTCATGTATGTGTCAACCTGGGGAACCTCACTGATGCTATCCCTGCATTTCAGTTGTTACATGTACGTGTCTACCTGAGGAACCTCACTGATGCTATCCCTGCATTTCAGTTTTTACATGTATGTGTCTACCTCAGGAACCTCACTGATGCTATCCCTGTATTTCAGTTTTTACATGTACGTGTCTACCTGGGGAACCTCACTGATGCTATCCCTGCATTTCAGTTTTTACATGTATGTGTCTACCTCAGGAACCTCACTGATGCTATCCCTGTATTTCAGTTTTTACATGTACGTGTCTACCTGGGGAACCTCACTGATGCTATCCCTGCATTTCAGTTGTTACATGTATCTGTCTACCTGAGGAACCTCACTGATGCTATCCCTGTATTTCAGTTTGTACATGTATGTGTCTACCTGAGGAACCTCACTGATGCTATCCCTGTATTTCAGTTTGTACATGTATGTGTCTACCTGGGGAACCTCACTGATGCTATCCCTGCATTTCAGTTGCAAAGGCCACCTTGCACCTTCAATTTGTCTTCATTGCACATTTAGAATTGCCATCGTGCTTGCGTTTTTACAGTTGTTACATATACATGTCTACTTCGAGGACTTCATCGCGGCTATCTCTGCATCCCGGTTGCACATGCTACCTTACTCCTTTTTTATTTGCCTCAATTGCACATTTAGAATTGCCATTTGTAACTATTTATCTCACTTGTAACATACACTATACTCAGTGGAGAACCATCAGGGCCCTCTACGCCATCAGAGAGGGCCTAAGGATAGATACAAATCTGTAGTTTTGAGTGAGGAACAGAAGCGTTCAATTTTGCAGTGGTCTTTTAATTTTAACCATTCTGTTCCTCACTCAAAACCTTCCTTTTTGACTTTTTTGGAAAGGAATTTTTTCCAGAGCTGTATGTGTTTGTGTTTTCACTGATGTAATATAGTACATAGGTTTGACATCCCTTCTATCTTTCCTAGAAGGCCAGAATTGTAGCATGCCTCACTTAATATAGTCCACTTAACTTGCAACAGTTTTTTTGCCTTTTCTTCAAAATTAGTACTGTGCAGGATAAATATGGACAACAAAGAGTGGGTGTGGATGTTCTGTGATGAGTTTGAGTAACTCCAGAGCTTAGGCTTTGTTCATTGTGTCCACGCGTTAAGGATGTCAGCAGCTTTTGTTTAGAAATTTTCTTTCTGTTACTTTTCTTGTATAATGCAAGATTGGATCAAATTTGAAAAAATAGCACAGAAATAGCAGCTGTCTAATAGCATTTGAAACAATGGGAATGTTTTTCAGCACATTCATTTTACCAACAGTGGTTACCATGGCACCAAGGCAATAATATTATAGCGCATCTAAAATGGAACCCTATTTCCTTTGTAGTGTACTGCTTTAGACTGGACCCAAAGGGCTCTTATAAAAAGAAGTTGGCTATGTATAAAATAGGGTGCCATTTTGGATACATACACAATATTTCATCACAAGCCGCTGTTGCAATGTGACATGAATAAATCATCATTAACTGGCACACTAGACAGTTTCACCATAAATCAGCAGAGTACTTTCTGGACAACTAATCAATATCTCTACGTAAAAATATCTCCTCCCTATGATGAAAGAAGCAAATAGATTGTGGAAATGAGAAAAGGAAATCTGACTGTCAAGGCCAACAGAAGACATTAGGCTAAAGTCAGGTCAGGGTGCCGGAACAGGCTCTGTTTAAAACTTGACCTGTGAATTTCTATGTCACCAGCAAAAAAATTAAGAGTTCCTCAAAGCTCAGCCACTTTTGCATTCCCTCACCATACGGTGTAATTAAAACGCCAAGCCATGTAGTTGGTCTGCTTCTGCAGTTTCAGCAAGGAGAGATACATATTTTTTTGAAGATTGGACTGCTAATACCGTATTTATTAACACAATTATGCTCATTCTGTCTGACAAACCAAAGGTTTTACTTAACTAAAGATGAACCATGAACAAACACAATTGGCATTTGTCCAAACTGCCTTAAGGCAGTCCTTTCCTGGCAAAGCATTTTAAGCGTTAGTTTTGACTGCTATGTGGGCAGATGATAATCAACAGTATCTGAGTATCTATTCATGCTCCTGTCTTATATTAATAGGTGAGTCAGTTACACTTTGCACCATGAAAAGTGACCCATAAATGTTCTGGATGATGTCAAGTTTAGTATTACTATTACATACGTTGCTTTGCTCTGAACTCCGGTTCAGCAAAGTATAACAAAGAGTAAAACTGATTCCCTTCCGACAGTTTACTTTGCTAGTGAACTTGCAGACTTTTGCTCCATTGACTGGCATTCAGAAGTGACACCAGCATTTCACTCAGCTACTGGGGTTGGCCTGTGGCTCGGAATCTCTTACAGTAATGAAACTTCTTCCTCAGCAAAACACCCTGAAAACCTTGAGTCTGGGTAACAACAATAACATCTTTCCTTATGGGACCTTCATACATGGACGCGGTACACTATGCATCCTAACTGGCAACAATGGCTGCAGGAAATAAATGAAAAGCTCAACGAAAAGCGCCAAATCCACACATGATTCTTTTATAATAGTAATCCAATTTGTCTAGCACTCTGACTGATTGCAATCAGCAGAACTCTTCTGCCGCGTTATTGGGTTCCGTGGCTGGTGCAGAGAAATCTAATTACACTGCATTGTGTTGTGTCCATGTACAGGCCCACTTTGCTGTTTATACTGGACTCGTAGTGCCCTCTCCGCCCTACCCACTGGTTACCCAACAGCACCCGGGGCAGTATTCAGCAGCTGATTGTCCAACTTTCTCCAATCAAACGTCAGTATGACTCCGTGAAGCGAAAAACTTAATCAAAAACAACCAGGGGTTTGTTAATGTATTTACATTTTACTGGTTAAGAAAATATGAATAAAAACAAGCTTTTAAGTTACCCACTACTTCATCTCACAGGCGCTTTGGGAGTTTGCTTACCTATAGATGGAGACCTGCACCAATGAGGTAATAGGGATGAGTTTTACTACAGTGTTAACGAATCCCTTTGGGGAGTTGAAATGAACGACGGGGTCTCACGTTCATGAAAGTAAGTCTCTATATCAGGTGTTGCCTAGATGGCACTAAACAGCAAACAATATAGTCGCTCAGACACAGTCGTCTTGATAAACCGGATAAACAGAGACTGGAGCAAATAAATAGTACATCTGCATCAAACAAGCTGCACAATTACAGAGGAAAAGCATTATGCTTGGAAAAATAAACCAGTTGCTGTAATGAAAGAAAGCATGGCTGTATGGCTGCCCAAATTTTGCAAAGCTAATATTTTGCAAAACTGTTAGCTAAAGCTAACATAGCACACAGCTAGACTTGACTGGAAAATTGTTGAAACAACTCATTGTTGTTTCAACAAATACGAGAACCATGATTTTGGAATTTGGACAGTATAACCAATGAAAGACCACTTGAGGTGCAAGATAGTCTTGACTTCTCGCCATAATGCAAAATAATTGCTAGCTCAACTGAGGGTTTTTGGATGGTATTGTTTTACGGCAGTCATAATGTGTAATCATAGCTAGATTGACCAGCTGGCTCTTGTTTAGCGCTGGCCATCGGCTTGAAACTATTATTAGAAATTTGGATCACTTTGTTGTCAATGCTTGCCACTGCTGAAATGACATCCTGGCTGTAGCTAACTAGCAAAGCAACCTCTGTAACAATGCTGTATGAGGGGATTGTTAGATTAGTCTTTTAAGTCTTTCAATTCCCTGTTAACAATTCCCTGTTAGTCTTGTAATATGTTCATGGTTACTTCAGGTTAGGCAAGATATCTCTCTCTTTTATTTCTCCAAACATGTTGTGTGAATCAGAATCTCTAGTTGGGTAGTTATTGTTTTAGCTATTGATCAAATAAAATGTTTTGCCATCTTGATATATTATTGTTTTTTTTCCTGTACAGTATAGTACGCAGTGTTGATGTCAGGTCCTGGCACTAGAGGTCTGAAATCCAACAGCCTGCCCCCCTCATTTGGAGCACGGACACTTGTTCATTGTTATTGCCCTCACATGTTCCTGATCGCTGCCCATCTAAGTTCCTGCTTCCCTCTTGTATCTTGTCGGCCATTATTTGGTTTTCACACCTAAGTAACATGGTTTCTATTTTTGTGCTGTAATTTCTGTTTTTGTTAAGTCTTAGTTGGTATTTCTTCATTTCTTTATTAAGAGTCCTCCGTTCTCCCTGCGCCTGTGTCCAGCCGCCTACGTTAAACGTTACAATTAATTGCGATCGATATTCCATTGATGACATGTTGTGGTTTCGTGAGCAAAAACCCAGATTTGCCACTGCCATTATTATTTATTTATGCCCTGCATGTTAGTAGGCATATATTTTATTTATTTGAGGAATAACTGATAGCTTGAAGGGAGCAAAATATGTCTGCTGATGTAAAAGTTCTGTCAACATTTGGCACCACCCCTACTACACAGCCAACCAGGAGCCACCAATGAGAACAATGAAGTTCATCTGAGTTGTCAGGAACACTGGTGAATATTTTCAGTTGCTATGGCATTGATAGACGGAAACAATATTTTGAGGAGAACAAGTGAAGAATTCCTAAAGGAGAACTTTCTGTTTACGATCTTTCTCTTCCTGAAAATAGAACAACATCACAATGGAAACAGTTGATTAGGATGTAAAGCTGAACAGAATCCACATGGTATTTGCTTAAGACAATATTCTCTAAAACATTTCCAAATATAGCTTGGTTTCAATTGACAAGGAAGTGTCAATTTTATGAAGTGAGTGTGCATTTCCCGTCCAAGTGGCGGAGGGCAAAGGTGAAGGAGGAGGGCCAACAGTCTGGTTTGAATCAACATACGCTGAGCAGGCGCCACAGTGACTCATCTATGGTGGTCTCAGGACCTCTACCCCGAGTCTGACACTTACAAGACATCTGCCCAGGCCCAAAATTAAATGACAGAGAACAGAACAAACACAATGAAAAAACAGTTATGATTGATTAGATCATCCTGACTCATGATCAGTACTGGGTCTAGGTAAGATACACTTCAGTGACATGGAATCATGACAGTTGAAAATGCTGGCCCAGATTTGTTTTATAACAGTAAAAACTATTAAGCCAGATGTTGTGTCAAACAGTTGTTATGTTTAACCGTGACCCTTTGGACTTTTTGCAACACCACTGTTCTGTGTTCTGCGTGTGTCTCAGGGAACGTGCCTATCCTGTTGGTCTTTTGCCTCGACTGAGCATCCTTTGTTCATCGTGGGTTCGGGGCCGTCTCCACTTATCTTATCTGGATTGACCTCTGACCCGAGAGGCACCACAGATGTCTGGTGCCGACTGGGCGGAAGAGACGTGTTTGTAATGGGGGGGGGGGGGCGTCAATCAATGAAGTCAAGTGGGGTGTTTTGTGATTACCCACGAGTCCCAAGGTGAACACAAAAGACCACTTTAATTCATTTCATTTTGTTCCTATGGGTGGGTGTGGGGGTGGGGGCAGCACCACATATGTAATGATGTAAGCCCCATATTTTGTTCACACAGTTACAAAGGTTTGGTCCTCCCTCTTCATGACTCATTCACATCATATCTCCCAAGTTACCAGGGCCAGTAAAGAAGAAGAAGACGCAGACAACATCTGGTGGCACTTCACACCTCTCAATGCAACGTGACTAAGATTCATGTACATTTCCCGATATGGAACGCCAACTGTTTATTCTCTGTTATCTTGGGACCATGTAATCAGGAGAGGGAGAATCTGCCCACGTAGGCTTTATGTCAGCTGCAGTGTGACAGAGAGAAACACGGACAGACACATTGACTTCGTTGTAACATAAAGCATTTGTGCGTCGGGTCAAATCAAACTTTTTTGTTTTACAGTGTTAAGATGTGCTACACCTGTCATTGGTTCGTATGTGGGTGGATGGAACAACAGTGAATAAGACAGGTGCAGAGAAGAACCGCCATCCCACCCAAGGCTAACGGTGTTTCGAGTTTTTGTGAAATATTCCAATAATCTTAGTAAGACCAATACAGTGGTAGACATTATGCCAGAAGCACAGATTCCAACTGCCCACAAATACATTACCGATAAAATACCGCTACATTACCAATACATTACCACTCTACTCTAATCCTGTTAGAACCCTATGCATAGAAAGTCTTTGTTTTCTAAAGGGTCACAACAGCATCCTGTCATTTTAATACAGCAGATGGGGTCTGGGCGTTCCCATTCAAACACACGAACATTCTCAGGGGTTCTGTAAATTAACATCAAATAATTTAATTCATCAAGGAATCTGCAACAACTCAAGGCCACATTGTGAGGTCTTTGCTGTCGGCTGGGAGGCACGACAGCGGAGGGAAAATGTGAAAATTCCAAACGTTTGAATGGTTGACCAATATGACACAGGACAATCTGGAGCTAGCTTTTCTCATCAGGAGCACGCTAATCACAATTGGATTAGCATGACTATTATTTGGCCTATGGAGGGTTAGGCAGGGGACGCTGGTGTAGGTACCAGGCACGGCGTCCCTTTGGCGGGCTTGGACAGCTGTCTAGGGCTCAGCCAGAAATGCTTTAAATGTCTGGTTAGGAGATCTTATCGGTCTGTTATATGATAATGAGGGGCACCATGACCCAGTCCTAACTATGTCTAGAGTAGAGTGGTGTAGAGTGGTATGATAATTCACACTGGGTCCTCCATAACTGAACCACGTAGATATGCGTCGGGTTCAGGAAGGTAAACACACCCACGTCTAGAAAGTCTACCAACTGGTTTTCCACATGCCTAGGTGTTCTCTCAGATGGTGAGACGCTGTGGGATGAAGGTGCACATCTCTAGAAATGGTCAACAAATAGTGCTGTCTCAGTTAGCTGGAATGTTGGCATGTCGACTGCAATGACGACTCTATTTTATCAATATTACAAATTAGTTTTGCCTTTAAGACTGTTTGTTTGTCAGACAGATAAAATATCTGTCTGACATAGTATATCTGTCATAACATAGTGTTCGTAACATATGTTACGAACACTATTAAAACGTATTATATGTTACGAATGCTAGACAAACGTATCATATGTTACAAACGCTATGAAAATGTATGATATGAAACGAACGCTACTAGGACATATCATATATTACGAATTTACACAAAACATCCAAGCCATGGAAGTAATAAATGCATTTTAACGTTGCAGTTGACATTCAGGTATCACATCACTGGGGTTAAGTTTAGGGTTAAGGTTTGGGCTATGGTTAGAAAAAATCACTTGTAACACATTGTAGCGACCTTTGTAACATCACTGCACGCCACCCCTAACAGGATGTCTCTATTTGGACCAGTGGGTAGTGCAGCCATCTGCGGAGCTGAAGGATGCGGGTTTGACACACAGCTTGCCAATTGCTGTTTTTGTTCTGGATTATTACTCTAATGTTACTTCATCTAACATAATATATCTTATGAAGTCGGCTGTCAAAGATTTTCGTAAGATAGTTTACATATCCCAATGTGAGCAGGTTTAAATGAACATAAACTAAATACAAGGGAAAACATTTTTATTTCATTCATTTTTCTATTTACTAGGAAAAGATTAAGTACTATACACTTAACACAATTACAAGCTGTTATTATGTTGGTAGCTATTCCGTAAGTAAAATAATACTACGTAGATACCTAGTCATGCCATTCTCTCAAGATATCGCCATTCAACGAATTGCTTAGATATAACTGCTCATTTTGAGTACAAGTACTGTTTTCTTTAAGGTGCAGAAGCTCCACAAAGCTTTTGAGGAAATATTCAATAAGAGGAACAGAACCTCAAGAAGTGGAAAATCTGAGGTGTCAGTGCTCAGTTCTGGCGCACTCATGCCCAAGTCAAGCCACACTGAGGTACTACGCCATTGCATCACTCCATCCCATGAATACAACTCCAAATGTTTCCTGCTGTGTTGTTAACATGGTACCATCCAAGAAGAACGTGGGAGCCACACCAAACATTATGATGATTCACTTTTTCGAAAACTTTGGTCTGTTCTCCATAGAGTCCTTGAAAATGTTGGTGTGTTCCGACAGCCAAACATATTATACAGTGGGGAGAACAAGTATTTGATACACTGCCAATTTTGCCCCGCCTGAAGTTTGCAAATGACCTTCTGGATGAGCCAGAGGAGGAATGGGAGAAGGTAATGTGGTCTGATGAGACAAAAATTTAGCTTTTTGGTCTAAACTTTTCTGCAAAGGGGAAAGGACGACTACACCATATTGAGGGGAGGATGGATGGGGCCATGTATCGCGAGATCTTGGCCAACAGTAAGAGCATTGAAGATGGGTCGTGGCTGGGTCTTCCAGCATGACAACGACCCGAAACACACAGCCAGGGCAACTAAGGAGTGGCTCCGTAAGAAGCATCTCAAGGTCCTGGAGTGGCCTAGTCAGTCTCCAGACCTGAACCCAATAGAAAATCTTTGGAGGGAGCTGAAAGTCTGTATTGCCCAGCGACAGCCCCAAAACCTGAAGGATCTGGAGAAGGTCTGTATGGAGGAGTGGGCCAAAATCCCTGCTGCAGTGTGTGCAAACCTGGTCAAGAACTACAGGAAACGTATGATCTCTGTAATTGCAAACAAAGATTTCTGTACCAAATATTAAGTTCTGCTTTTCTGATGTATCAAATACATATGTCAAGCAATAAAATGAAAATGTATTACTTATAAATCATACAATGTGATTTTCTGGATTTTTGTTTTAGATTCTATCACTCACAGTTGAAGAGTACCTATGATAAAAATGACAGACTTCTACATGCTTTGTATGTAGGAAAACCTGCAAAATCGGCAGTGTATCAAATACTTGTTCTCCCCACTGTATGTCGTGGGAGGGTGGAAGGGCAGATTCGTTGTTGTCTTCTTGGGATGGTGTTTTTCAATGCAATGGCGCAATTGTCATAGACATAACTTGGGCCAAAGATCCAGAACAGGACTAATATTCTTTTGTGCCTTTCATCATATCTTCCCTTAACAGCTTGGGTTAATCTTCCTCCCCTGAGGCCAGCACACCCGTTTTCTTTCATCCATATACTGTCATGAATTTGTATGTTTTCACATGTTTCGGTTTTTTTTGTCATTTCCTCCAACGCGTTTTTGAACATCTACATCTCACGTGGTGATGCCTACAGGGGGGCATAAAGGCAGTGAGGAGAGTTATAAGAGTCAAGGTTCCTGCTCTGGCCCGTGGGTTTTGCACAGGTGGCGAGCAACAGGTGCTGGTTTGTCCTTGTGTGGCTCAGCGAGGATTGTAGGGGGTTGAGTCATACTTCTATTTCTGACTATCTCTGATAACAACACGACACTCTCTGCAGGATGTCAAGAGCAGAGGGCACGGGCACGGATGTTGCGGAGGGGGGGGGAGGCAGAGGGGTTGAAAATCTTTATCCCTAGCACATCCAGCAGCACACCTTAAAAGTAAACTCTCAAACTCTCAGCAGTGGAGATCAGAGGGAGGTGAGATAAAGGGGCGAGAGGGGACGGAGGTCAGAGGAAACAAACGAGATGAGACAAGATCCCAGGAGAGACGCCTCGGCTGTCACTTCAGATGCGTGAGCCCTTGTTTGTAGCGCCAGGCTGAGGACTGCGGCCGCATGACATCGTCTCCCAAACACTGACTGCAATCAAAGCAATTCGGTGTAGGAAGAGCGGCGAAAACAATGATTCATGTCCTATTTACAGTCTCCATGGAGCTGGTGGCGGCCATGTTGTCATTCTGTATGGGTAATGCCTCAGCCTCCACACCCAGAGAAACCATGACAACCGTGACAATGTTTGCAATCCTTTGTTTACATCGTGTGGCGCTTCCTTCTTCGTCGTTACCATGACTGGAATGGTCGTCGTGTGGTAGAACAGTTTTCTCTGCCACGGGTGGCTCTCTGTTATTGCCAGTCTGTCTGCTCGTCTCCCACACGGACCCTCAAGGTAAAACGGCAGGAGCGTCTGTTCGGTATGAATGCATGTCATTTGCTCATGTTGTGAGCTCACGTCCCAGCCGATTTAGCAAAAGCGTGCACTTGAAGCCACAGCATTTCAGGTTCAAATCCCACGGGTATGAAAGTATGAATATGTATGTATGTACCAATGTATCGCAAGTGTACATTGATCTGAATAACAGCATCTGCTAAATTACTTTAAACATTATGTAAAATTGTGATCTGTGATCTTCAGGTCTCCCTACAGATGTCCAGCCGGGTTCAAGTCCAGCCTTTGGCTGGGCCACTGTAGGACATTCACAAACCATAAGGTCCTACTACAGGTATGATTCTCCGTCTGACAGGTTCTGCCATCTTTGCATAGAAACCCTGAAGCCCTGTTAGTGTGGCCATTGGGTTCTTGATCACAGTGATCAAGGCACTTCTTGGCCAGTTGTCGAGTTGTGTAGGACGGCTTGGTGGTGGAAAACATATTTTGTTTCACAATTGTGGAGCTGACTGTGCTTCTGAGAACTTTCAATGCTTTAGTGTCTTTTTTTATAATTTCCCCCCTGATCTGTGACTCAACACATTTGAGGTCTATGGACAGTAGACCTTGTACTTCGTGGCTTGATTTTTACAATGACATGCATGGTATTCCATGCAGATTGATGGCAAAAGGAATTAATTTCATAAATTCTGGATTAAATCAATACCCCAACAAAATGTGGAGGACGTGAAGGGGTCTGAATACTCTCAAAAGGCACTCTATATTACACCTTAAAATGAAGTGTCTCAGTACGTTTCTTTCAGGTAGTTTTGTGTACACAAGAAATGTTGACAGGGGTTTTCTATAAACATCATTAGCTTTAATATAATCAGCTTAATGTTCTATTGTTCAAGAGGGCTCCTGGATAAGTAACATGGTAGAAAGGAATAATTGGACTTTTAAATATCTAAAAATATCCATGTGATTTGACTAGTTTTCTATTTCAGCTTCATTGGAATCACCTTCCTCATAAGTCCTCTTATAAACCACACATTCAACTCACTTGTGCAGCTCTCGTTCCCACAGGGTCATTTGTCTCAGTTCCAGGGTATTATTGTAGATCTGTGGAGCATGCAAGCTACCTCGCAGACATGGGACCTAATTAACCTTCTTACACCAATCTCCTTTATGTATCAACACAAAGCAGGCGGCATTGCCAGAGAGGGCGGTCAGCTGATGATAAATATATTAATCACGTTAGCATAGCTATCCCTAATGATTAATGAGGAAGCAAATGATATTCTTTCAATGTATGTTCTCTCGTGTCAAGGTCTCATTCTATTTCTCCTGTACATTTTTAATCCTCTTAATGACATGATTTTACTACAAAGGGTGGAAATGCTGCAAAGGGGGAACATTTTCAATTAGGTTCACCGATAATGTGTTCCTGTATGATGTTCTTTTTGGAAGGTCGTTTGTGTAGGTCACATTTTTGGTTCAAATGCAGTGAAGAATTTTTGAGTTTGAAATAACAACATAGAAGCTTGAGAGAGGGGCACCCTGCAACAACAAATGGTTTTATGACGGTATTTGTCTTCATTAGCATTTAGAAACGATAGCAACGTTGCACCTGACCAGGCAGGTAAAGGTGTGTATCTCAGGCGTGATGAAAGGAATGGATGAAGATGGACGAAGGACTCTTTTTCAATATAATATTTTTTTCATTTGTATATTGTTTAATTTTGTTCATATCAAGGCACAATACTTATTTACAAAGTTAATAAACTTGTGTTATTCACAAACAAGAACTCACGAAGGGATGAGAAGTTAAAGCATCTCACTTGGCAGGTTTTGCACAATACTGAATATCATGACTTCATTACTGCATGACTGTGCAGAGATTTGTGAACCCCATGCATGTCACGTGAATATAATTTGTGTCAAATGTTCCCTTCACAAACTTGCGACATTCATTCATGGTGAAGTGTACCTCATTCCCAAGCAGGAGCTTCTCCATTTTCCAAAGTTTGCTCAATTTGAACAGTCTTTGTCATGTCAAGCTCCCGCAGAATGTATTCCCAACAATCACTTTCTTTCAAAGTCACTGAGTCCTTATTCTAGCCCTTTGCCTTGCATTTCTATACGTGACCCTAAGCATGGTTTGTCATTAATTCAGCAACTGTGTGGAATCACATGATGTCCGTATACTTCTCAAGAGTATCTACTCAAGAGTTTCTTTTGTTTTGGTAGTTGCCTCCCTTTCAAATGTTGCTTAACGATGCCTTGGGTTTCTGTAACATCCGCCACCCTCCTTCCAGTGCCAGTGAGAGAAATACACATTGTAGGAGTCGGTAATGAAAGTGGGTATCTCTTTTGATCAGCCCGCGAGGGCGTCAAGTGCGCGTGTGTAATTTTCTGATGTCTCGACGATGTTCAAAGCATTTTTCTCTGTGCACACACGCAGAGGGCTGCCATTTTAAAATCAACATCTCTGACAGCCAAGATAAGCAGGCCAGATTTCTGTGAATTCCAAATGATGCTGACACTAACAAAACAGTGCTGTCTCTCTTCCCCTTTATTTATCTTCCAGGTTTTCTGTAACTTTTTCTCCCGATAGACTTTTATCTGCTTTTATCATGTTCAAATGAAATACTTTATCTCACTCTAAACATGTGATTCTCAAAATATATATAATAAACTACCTATTCAGTGCTATGACATCCGAATAATTTTTTGGGGCGTAAATAAAAACCAACAGTTTGATAACTGTGTATGCTAAGTGTCATGGATTCCAACAATGAACATCTGGTACGATGACTCTATGGTCACTTAGTGGGGCCTAATTATCTTTGGTTGGAACGGCTAATCAGTGTTCGGTTATAAACTCCAGAAGTGACTGAGATTTGTTCCTTCACTCCAGAATACAGCTATTGGGTGCAGATTGTGAAGAGGGGGAGGCTCTTGACAAATTAACTCACTTTGGTCTACTCCACACACTTACAAAATAAGATAAGTGGTAAAGGCGCTGTATAACTGCCGTACACGTACCTGCAGTAACATTTTGCTATGACTGCATTTTCCTCAATCATTATGTACAAAAGATCACAGCGTACTGCAGTTGTTTCACATTTTCTGTATTTTTTTGCAAGGGTTCTGGGTAAGGTATGTTGAACAGAACCCATGTAAACATGCCATGCGTCCCCAAATGTCACCCTAAACCCCATGTAGCGCACTTCTTTTGACAATGGACCCTTGTCGAAGATTGTGCACTGCAAAGGAATTAGGGTGTCAGTAGGGACGGGCAGAGGACTGTAAATCTAGGTGTGGCTCTTCCAAGAGAGATGGGAAGAGAGACCAGGCCAGCCAGCCGAGGAGGTGACCTGCTCTTGATACAGTCTGCATATCATCTCTGTCAGGAGTGGCATCTTTATCAGCCTAATGCACTTTTGATTCCTTGCTACAGTATGCCGCTGTAAATTCCTTTTAATATCCACATTAGGTGCAGTAATAAAATGGGGCCAAAGTGCTAACATTTTGCCATAGTTCTTGTTTAATGGATTCTGTCCCCCCAGTCCCGTCAGACTCCCACCCACTCTCTCCCATCTCCTGCATTCCTCCGTTTTCTTAAACCCATTGGCCGTGTTTGAGAGGATCCAAATGATTGGAGGCGACTGCCAGACCAACTGGTCTTCAGGTGACCTTTTATCGTAAAAAACAACTCATTATTTGCAGATCAGTCCGTTGGTCACAATTGATCCATGATATACTGCAGGGTTGATTCTCTCAGTTGCCTCAATACAAACACAACTGGTCAAAGGTTTTAGAGCACCTCCATTTTTTTTTTTTTATGTTTCTTTAAAGTGAAGCAGTTCAAGCCCAGTAAATAACCTGGAATGGTACAAACGTAAGCAGGAAACATCCCGTCGTATAAAAAACTATACGTTACCAAATTCTGAAAGTTTTGAGTTATAAAAAAGGCCTTTTACATGGCCAAGTAAAGGGTTAACAACTTACAGATATACTGAAGCAAAGAAAGTAAATTTAGACTTGAAAGTTGATGCTAACATTTCCTAGGTGTCCCAACTTTTGTTGTATCAAAGCAGGGTTGGAACACACTGTGTTACTTCACCCCCATAAGCAGTTCCTCCTGAAATTACTGCATTGGGACCCAACTTATTAGACCAATAAGGAGTCTCAGGGCCAGAGGCCTAGCTGGCTTAGCCCACCCCCCGCCCCCCTCTGGGACAGAAAGTACAGGGTTTTGAATGTACATGCGGAAAATGTTTATGTACACGTCATAATGTGCGATTGGAATTATAGATTAATAGATCAGGGGCTATTTCGTTATTATTATTTTCTTTGGTCAATTTGGGCTATTCATAAAAGATCTGGGGCTATAGCCTCCGACACCCAGGCCTAACGACGCAATTGCTCAGGACGTTTGGGCTATATTGCCAATGTAAGTCCCCACTTTATAGCTGCTTTGCGATCGATTGGAATAATAAACCTCTTTGTTGTTTTTAATAAGCATAATGCATTTCAGGCATGTTAATGAATAATCCTAAATTACAATATGTTAGGTGAACGGATTTCTTTTATTTGTTAAAAGATCTGAGTCAGAGAGACAGAGCGAGAGAGAGAGAGAGACAGACAGACAGAGAGGAAGAGAGAGACAGAGAGGAAGAAAGAAATAGACAGAAACAGAGAAAGAAAAATAGAAAAACAGGGAGAAAAAAATAGAAACAGAGCATTGATGTTGCTGTCTACATTTTAGTCCAGAAAATAAGAATTTCATGAATTCCTGTGGTAGACAGCTATTTTTGAGGAGTATCCACAGGTCGGCTAATACATTTTTGCGATAGTTTGCACCATTGTTGCTAAAATATTTTTTTAAATTTGGTTTCATTAATTTGCCATTGCTAGAAATGACCAAGATGTCGTAGTGTGATACACATCAGTATGGATCTGTCTCAGTGCATGCACCGTCACGGGTAGCTGCAGCCCAGAGAAAATCCTTCAAAGAAATGTAACGAGCATAATAAATTACATTTATAAAGCTGCTCAAGACTAAATGTGTGATGTGATAAGATTTACGTATATCGCGCCATCTCAAAAGACATCCTATTATATCCTAAGAGGGCTGTTAACTTCTTTCAACACAGATTACCATGAGTAATATAGTCTGGTTTGTTGAGGCGGTAGAATCCTCTTCCATTACATTTAAAATCTGGACTGAACAGATTTCTTAACCTAGGTTTGATAAACTCTTGCCTCCAAAATTCATTAATATTTAAAACTGGACCGAATGAGCAAGGAAGATCATAGCTGGGTGAACAGGATGTAATAAATAAGATGTTGTAAAACTAATGTTACACTCTGGGTCTTTGAAAGTTTACCTTGATTGTGCTGCAGCAAATTTGTTGTCTTTAGGTCTGGAGTAGGACAGTGACCCAACGTCAGCCCCTCCCCCGGATCAGCGGGACCTCTCCTGAGAATGTTATTATTACTCCTTCTCTTAAATCTAAATCCCGTAGCTAATCGTCAAAACATGCTTAACCAGCCAGTGAAACGTTCTCCTGAGCTTCAGAGCTTCAAAGGCTGCAGCCACATTCTCTTCTGATTATTCTATATATTCCTCTTTCACTTCTACTTCGTCTTACTTCTGGAGATCATTGTTATCCTTTTCTGTTGCAGGTCAAGAGTGTAATGTAACATTTCAGACAGCAAATAATTAAATAAAAAACGATCTGGTGAAAAACAGCTCACTGTATAGGTTACTTTTTGTACTGTGTCTTCCTTAAAAGTTGACAAAACAGACCTGGTTTAAGTTCTTTGAAAATAACAAGATTTGTACCACCGGCTCAATATCACCAGGGCTATGCCCACAAAGGGAAATATTTGTTGGGTTATGTAGGCTATTTTTGTACTTTCTTTTCATTTAAGATACAGTGAGTTGGCTACAACAATGACCCAATGGAGATATAGACACATTCCTGGGGAAAAGTATTCATTATCACTGAGACATATTTTACCTATGACAGCAAGGCTTCTGGTTCCCAATCAACAATTTCGTAAGAGCAGTAATCAGTCCACGCAAAGCATCAAGCAATATATGCAACTGTAATGTTAAACCGCATGAATGTTGTATTGTTTATATGTCCGTCCCCCTTGTGAAAAAAAAAAAATAACATTTACATTGCAGTCTGTCAGCAGATGAAAGTATCTGGAGCAGCTCACGGTTACTGCATTCATCTTAAGAGGTGACAACCACACGTCCCAGCAATATTAAGTACATCTTACTCAGAGAGGTAGCTGTCAGTAAAGTCAGGGCTAGAAGAATGAAACAAAGAATGAAAAGCAGCAGTGGAGGCTGGCAGGTCAAATCATTTATTTTTTTAACAAAAAGACACATAAAGCTTTCTGCTTTGGATGCTTGGACACCGACGATAGCTCTTGCACAGAACAGAGCCTGTATTAAGATTTCAAAAGTTAACACAAAAGAGGGGCTGACATGACCTCTGACCTAACACCTCTTTAGACTGTCAACACAAACCCGGGTCTGTGAGTCCAGCGTGTTGGGTTCCTTTAATCTCAAGAGAACCATGAAACGTGTTCCAGTTTAAACCTGGCCTCCACTGGTACAAAAACCGTCCCCCTGAACGGAGCAAAGTGGAATCCGTCAATGACCCACGCAACACCATGGCAAGCAAGGAGACAGGAAATTGCCTGTTTACGAATTCATGACAAAGACAGGAAAAGAAGAACACAAAGAATGTAATTCAAAGCGACACCCGTCGGTAGGCCTTCTCAATTCCATTAGCTACAGGTGGACGACAAAGAGGAGCATACATGCTGGCCACTGACGTTGATGGGTTCCAAAATAATGCATTTGTTTGGAAAGCTCCCAATTGATTAGCCAGAATGTGACGTCCTTCAGCGCTGCATGATCACTATCATAGCATTCCCCTCACACGGCGCTCTAATCTGCCACTCATTTATATTCATAAAATACGTCTCCTTTTCTTGACACTCGGAGGATGCGACGGCAAGCTCATAATTATTTAATTACATCAATATTGGTCACCGCTGGAATCAGAGATGTAATTAAGTGCGATTTGGGTTTGGAATTGTGCATGAATTAGTAATGAACTAATCAAAAACCACTTGGGATGATTTCCCGCACGTTAACATGCCACAGGACCCACTGCTGGGTTGCTGACAGTAATGAAAGCACAGGTACAGCCACTATGAAAGAGATGGAGCAGAAACACCCAGGACCAAATTGAAATGTCAGTCAGGGAGAGGTATCCCATGCTCTCGTGGGAAATTTTGCAGACAAGTGCCGAATCTTGACAAAAATCAGGTGATCTTGCATGTAGAGATTACATCCCAAACAGCACTCCGTTCCCCAACACGGTCCGAAATTTCTGACCAGAGCCCTTGTCGGCAATAGGAAGCAGGCTGGGATCTCAACGATAGCCAGGTTACCTTTCGAGGTGACTTATTTTGTGGTGAATTCTTTCAATCAACTTGACAACTGTTACACACTGAACTCTGCTCCACACCCTGGCCATCTCCGCTCCACACCCTGGCCATCTCCGCTCCACACCCTGGCCATCTCTGCTCCACACCCTGGCCATCTTTGCTCCACACCCTGGCCATCTCTGCTCCACACCCAGGCCATCTTTGCTCCACACCCTGGCCATCTTTGCTCCACACCCTGGCCATCTCTGCTCCACACCCAGGCCATCTCTGCTCCACACCCTGGCTATCTCCCTGGCACTTGCTGTGGAACTTCAAGCTGTGGTCTGGATGTTCAGAGGGGATTATTTGCTTTACGCCAGTCAATAAGTGGCCATTCTGCCTGAAGAGTTTGGCTGGACTTCATACAGCAGCCCTTCCTATTCAGTTTCACAGAGGGAAAATGACGGCACGGACAGGGAGAAAGGCACAGACTCCATGACGTGAGGCACAAACAGATCCCCACTGTCTTAATCCTTTGGAAAAGGCAGGGTTTTCAGCTGGTCTCATTTTACCTAAACTGAATATAGTAGTATGACATGTAACAACAGAGACATGTTGCAACATTATGTGTGTTGATTGGTTTTGGATGTCTGCGCTCATATCCCTTCATCTTATATGCTCACCATTTAGTGTATTATACATAAATGTGTTTCGACTTCATTTAATTTAGTGTTTTCTGTTGCTATTTATGGTCCAACAGTGGCAACCACTTTACACCAAGTACAATTCTAAGTATGCCCTTAGAGAATAAAGGTTCATTTAAAACTGTCTGGGATGGGAAGTCATTGCTAGTCAAGCTGAATGTGCCCGGGTTCCTTTACCTGACCATGAGACAGAAAACACTATTTTATGGGAATACGCAGAAAGGAATCAATTTGCTAAATGTGGACTCTGCAGCCAAGGTCAGGTTCTGGAACAAAACGGCACTTAATGCTAAGACGGCATAAAATGTGACAGAATAAATACTTCAGTGGTCAACATAGTCACCTTGAGGCTATATGATGCCTTCCAGTGAACGGGAGATCCAATCAAAGACAGTCTGATAAAGGCTTTGAGCCAATCCCTGGATAGTTCGCTGGTCACATGACCCAATGAGTTGATTGCGGACTTTAGGGTTACGTTGCTTTCCCCAAGTTAGCGAGAATTGTGTAGTGCTTGATCTCAGAAATGACGTAAGAATCGAATGTTTGGAACAAAATAAGTATGAATGGTCGGATGTAAGGTAAGCCTTCCCTCCCCCGATTTTATACAACCAGCTGACTTCTCTGCAGACGTTATTAAGTTAATCTCAATAGGGAACATTAACAAATTGCTATTGTGCAGACACACACAATAGTCTTTTTTTGGGGCGGGGGTGGGGGGTTAAGTCAAACCTAATGCATTCTCTAAAAAAAAAACACGGGCACCGTGAAAACAGCAACCGACGATTTTCAATTTAATTTGCTACTCCATGTTTTCCCCACTAAATCCGCTGTTCGAAACAATTCAATTTGATGACGCAGACACACTTCTCCTGGTGTCCTACTACTTTAATGTGGCTTTTGTCTGTCTGACCACTTTAATGTGGCTTTTGTCTGTCTGACAGACAGAAGGCTCCGTCCCATCGCCGGGACAACACACCACAGAGGTCCTCCCACCCATCGGATGGATGAGATTGCCGCCACGGCTCAGCATCTCCTACCTCCCCACGCTAAAATGAAACATGATGTGAAAGGGCTTTGTTATTTCTGTCCCATTTTTCAATAGCATAAACGCATCAGGTGTATCCCCCCCCACCCCCCCCACCTTGCTGTAATCCTGTTTAATCCTGATATTAGATTAGAAGTTATGGATGTGATTATTCCCCCCGAGCCTATTCACTGATTAAATGTCAAGCGTCCCATTATGTAACTACTTAAAGAGATTAACCGTCACCCCACAGCCAACTTTTGCATAACAACAAATTGTGGCAGGCGCCTGCACCTTTACCTGAGCCTTTGCCCTGTTGGAGCAGTGCTGTTTCCTGCCTCCAGGAGGACACGCCGTGTGGGAGCCTTGAGGTCCAGCCTCTGGTCACCAGTACGCCGATGGCCCACTTGGTTGCGGCAGAATATGGAACGCCTTTATCTACAAAATCAAATACATTAACACACTCAACAGAATGTACTTGATGTAAAGGCGCCGCTAGTGGCAGATAACATGTAGTCAACATATGCTACAATATGCTAACTTGTGAGCGTGTGGACAGGAAGGACTTTGAGCTATAAGACTGTGTCTTGTTCATTCATTTACAGCTTTACACTTGCGTCCAGATAATCTGCCTGTGTGTTGGAGTGGTCAGAGCACGCTGCCACTCCTGTAACGTCCGTGATTACTAGCTCGCCGACGAAACGAAGGTAAGGGATGATCGTCGTCCTGTACTAAAGTGATGTGACATCCGTTTCATCCTAAACGATCTGTAAGAGGTGCACAAAGATGCTGGAGAGACTGAACCAGTGGGATGAAGCCTCCATGGAGCTGCTAGACCAGAGACCAGTCTACCACCGGCCTGTCAAACCAACGTTGTCCCTGGGAGCCGCATTGAAAGTACCTCGCCATCAAAATATTCAACCGTCCGTACTTTTGAGGGAAAGTTCAAGCTCCCTGTCTGTCTGGCTATTGGTTATAAGGGGTTATTACCAAACTGGAGAGTAAACCAATGTCACGATTGTCTGCCTTTTTTCATTTACACAGTTTCAATTTGTTTTTCTATTTAAAATATGTATAAATGCAAATAAACACTGTGGTCTAGTGTCTAGATGCAGCAAATCGTTAGAAGTGGATCAAGCAGCTTGAAATGTGTCCATTCTGCCAAACGTGACCATTATGGAGACATTACACACACATGATCATCCATCTGAAATCTCCTTCCGGTTGTGAAGTCCTCCCATGTGAACCAGTCAATGGTTTACAATCCATAATGAGTGGCAACCAATTAGAAGCTATTGAAACAGAAAGAGCAGGGCAGCCCCCAACCCAAAACAACCTGCTGCATCACCTGAACCTCATTTTGATTGATTGTTGTGAGACACTGTGAGGTCACCTCTAGACAAGGCTGCATCACCTTTGAGAACCGTGTGTTGTTTTTGAGGATCTTAGCGATTTCAATTGGGTTTTCAGGTAACTGGAGTGCTCTTTTAAGAAATGAAAGTTTTGTCAAACAAATTTGTCTAATTTTCCGTTGGATGAATTTGCTTCATTCTGTTTAGCTGAATACACCACAACTGAGAGAAAAAATACATTGTATGTAATAGCAGATACAGTATAATCAAAGATAGCTTGGTGTTGGTGTAGGAATTGTAGCACCTACCAGTCTGGATTCATGGTCTTGGGCCAGATAACCATGACTGTGTGTGTGTGTTTGTTTGAGTGTGTCTCCGATGTTTTTCATTGATCGGCCAGATTTATACAAGAAAGCATTTGGATGGAGAATTGGCAAATTCAAATTGAGTAAATACTGGCATACGAGTGAACATGAATACACACAATTTAGCTAAACCTTTTAACATCATTTTGATTTGATCAAATTGATTTAAGATGTAGTATAACGTTAACTAGCTAGTTAATATTAAAGGATCCCACCGAATTTTAGCCAGCTAATGTTAGGATCTCAAGCTGTTCTTGACAAAATTTGCTAGTTAATGACAACATTGCCACCTGTCAAAGTACAGCTGTTTTCTGCTACATATTCGCCATTCAGTCTGAACAGTAATAAGCTCCCTTTTAAATATATTAGCCCCTCGTTCAACTTCTGGCATTCAATATGGCTGCTTTCTCTATAGAATGTTAGTGACTATGGCAACGACGTGGAAAATAATGTCAGTCATTAAGTTGTTACAGAATTCCATGTAACATTGGCATAAAGATTGTTTGAAAGAGAAGATAACGATGGTTTAAAAGAGAAAGAGGGACAGGGCATGAGAGAATAAATAGAGAAAATATGGAGCGCATATCATTATTTGGCTATTGTTTCTTAGGCTCAATCACATGTCCATTTAAAGTAATTACAAGAAAGTAGGGCTGATGTTTTCTATGAATGTTATTGCAATCCATACACAATAAAGTGGAGGAATAAAAAGCTTTTATAGGTCCCTGAAGGGAATATTTTGTGGGGCACTCCGACATAAGGAACAGCTGATAACAAACAATATGGCCACATATTTTACAACTGCAAATCCAATGAACCGAATGCTCAGTGACTTAATGCAGGACTCCGAACCTGTGAGGAGAGCGATGTGGCCTAACGGTTAGAGGATGTGATCAGTAACGGATAGGTTACAAAGCCCAGTCAACGACAGCCCACTCCATCCCGATAGGAAAAGATCAGGTGGTCTGAAATTACCACATAGTGTGGAAATATAAATAGCAAATTAAACAGGAAATCACATTTTTGACTGAACTGGGCCCTTTAAAACGGGGTGTCTGTCCAAGGCTGGACACAGGCAGGATCATCCTTCTCCATCGAGCGTTATTCCTCTTAGCAAACAATCGATAGATGAAACAGCGTTTGAGTGTTCAGAGATTAACTGCTGATTGTTCTTCCGACTGGTGTGAAAGTCTCCTCAGATCTGTATGGATAACCAGGTGTAAAAAACAGGGGCAGGCCTATTTGGCGAGGTCTAATCAGCAAGTTAAGGCCCACAGCGTTGCTGAGCATTAGTCCAAGCACAGTTTTCTGTGCAACGGCATAACAAGGTGTAATTTGACACTGCTTGTACATACTTTGCTAAATAGAATGTATGTGCTCTCTCTTCTTTCAGGTGAGTAATTAAATGTTTTCATCTAGGCCGGTTGATTTATGAACATCATTGTCTGTATTATCACTGTAGGTTAGGCCTTAGCTTATCCTGAATATTCAGGAGAATTAATGTCACCTCTGTGAAAGTCAGTTTGGAAGGTTTGTGGGGGAGCCGCTAGTATTTTATGGCTGGCATATGACCCACTAGTACTTTTCCAACCATGTCCGGTGGCCAGTTGCCTGACAGAACTGTCTGGGACCAAGTCTGTTAAATCGGTTTAAGACCTTCAGGTCGAGAGTTAGGACAAGAGGAAGGAAGCCCTTCTATCCGCGATTCTATGCAGAGTTCGTCACCTGTGTGGGCTACATATCTATTTGCAATGTAGGCCTAGTTTAGTTTAATCTAGCTTTTTTACATCGATAATGTCATCTTTATATAACCAGGTAAGCCGATTGAGAACCAATTCCTGTTTGCAATGACGACCTAGCCGAAGGCATAAAATCTGAAAGAAAACAGTCAGTTAGACATTAATAAAATGAAAAACGTTATGTACAATGGAATAGACAATACATTCCCCCAATAAACGACAGCATATTATTTGATAGGCTACAGATGAATTAAGTGCATAGGTGCTCACTTTAGAAATTGATATTATGTACAAATGCGCTTAACAGATTGAGGGATCAAGTAGCAGGTTGGACTATTTGAATTAAAGGGAGCAAGGAGTGATGAACGGGTTATGTTTCAGAGTGTTTTGCTGTTCCTTCCACTTACTGGAATCAGAGAACTGGGAGGAATGATTTCCAGTGGAAGGACCTACCTGGGCGCAGCTTTCTGTTGGGTAGGCAGAACTTGAGGAGCGAGCTGACGTAAACGGTGCATAAGAGGAACTTCTTTTAAATGTGTGGATCCTTTTCACCTCCTTTACCACCAGGCTATATTGCCTATCTACAACACTCGACGTCACCAGAGAAGACTGCACCATCCTAAGACCTCAGTTGCATGTGGGAGTTCTTTCTCTGGAATAGCCTACTAGTTATTTATGGCACCTTGAATGGTACCTGGGAATTGTTTATTTTTTATTATGTAAGGTTGATCAAGCCAGGAGGAACCGATTATTCAAACACGTGAGAAGACACTTAATATACCATTCCAGATACTTATCCGAGTCTTTAAAATGGCCGTAAGGGGGCAGACATAGGTAGGAGCTGGATTAGCCAAAGAAACCGTTCCGGCAGGGATTCTACACCGTATCCAGAGCGAGCATAGAATGCATGCGAGTTGATGTTGGATGGTGAACTAGGAGAATACAGCCGTGGACGCAGCACTGCTACCGAATGCGTTGTCTTAACATGAATTGTAAATTGGGATGCTCACCCATGTAGCTTGTTTTAATAACAAACGTGTAGACGGAATTTACTTTTTTTCCTTAGGTTTTCTCTCTCTATTCTAAGAGGAGGGTGGCTGTTTGATAGCTAGAGGGCGGTGGCATTCGCTCTGCGTGCACGGAACTGCGCGAGTCAGTGCTTTGACTCAAGTCCTGGGACCCCTGAACCCGTTGGTTTTCCCCCCAAATTCCTCCTCTTCCTACATTTTGCGCCGAACTGCTCGTCTTAGACTAACGGACAACAACCACGTCGACAGCATCTGGACCATAACTGGTATTTCACTAAGAGTGGCGTTTCGTCGGCAAGGAGTTTGTTTTACTCGACATATAATGGGGAAAAGTGGACTGTCTGCTAAAACTGGAATAGGACTCGCAGGTTACTTACTGCGAATGTTCACTACACCTGGACTCTTTCTTCTGATCCTCGTAAACATTGGATTCGCACAAGGTAAGATTACACGTTACCTGCCTTTCAAAGCAATGGGCTACCGTATCGCCAGTAGCAAGGATATGAAATGGGCTATAAATGCTCAAGCTATAATTTCCCGATAATATATTAGGCAATGGGGTACGTTAATTATCAACCACACCTGCGCTGTATTTTTTTCTCAAGTATGAAATAAGTTATATTGCACTTGTCTGGATGGAAACAATATTACCCGTAACTTCAGACTTCAAAGGAAAAATGTCGTTGTCTACAGAGGATTGTGCACTTGACGGTCAATTATAGAGGAAAATCACCATTCCTCGTGAAAGCGCGAGATAATGTATTTTGTAAGCCAGGCTTTAATTCTCTATCACACCTATTTCGTAATTGAGTCACATTGTAATGGACTACACTATACGTGCGTTTATTGGGAAATTGGAGCAGCTACCGAAGAGAGCTGAACGCGTGTGCATGTTTGTGGAGCTAATCGTAGTCTATTATTTTATTCTCACGTGACTGTCAATCCGTTATTAAACATTAGGGTATCCAACAAAATGTTTGTTTTTATTTTGGTAACAATATATGGATTGTTACCTTCACAGAGACGATCTGAACTTTCCGAATCTAGCCTAATCGACGCCACTTATTTTTTTAAACCACCAATAAAAGGGCTAAATGCGTTAAAGTTATTCTTTATCAATTCTACCTGACAAAATTAAACGTTTCTCGTATGGTGAATAAGCTATTAAAATAAATGTTGTGATAGTTGGTTAAACTTTATATTTTGGGCCCTGAAAAATGTGACCCTGCAGAAATAATAATAAGGATAATAGTCGGTTAAATGTCCACTAATACTATATTAATAAAATACAATTATAATAATAATAATAACTACATTAATAATAGTGACTCGTGATACATAAATGCATTAAATAAAACTTCATGACTTGTGTTATGATCACCACCAACCACATGAGTTTTAAGTCTGAATAATTAATGAATTGCTTGAACAGGAACTATCTAACAAGTTGCCCAACAGGTATATACTTGAACACAAATCTTTATTTTCTTCTTGAGTTTAAGAGTCTTGAAAACCTGCCGGACGCGTAATTGACGTCCATTGTATTGCCGCTGAAGTTAAAGTCTTTAATATAGCCTACTTCCAAAAAATTTAAATAAATATAATTGTATAATTATATAATAAGAATAATAAGAATAAAAATAAGAATAAATTAATAATAATAGTTATTTCAATATTAACGAGTATGTAATTACAAGATCATACATTTTAGCTAAATGTATAGGCATACGTGTGGGTGTTGCTGATTATGAGTTCGTGGTCATTTTCTGTTCTGGGATTATAACTCATGTTGTTAGGCTCGAGTTGTTTTAAAAGATCTGTAAAAGTGAACGGGTTTACGAAATGTAACTTTGTTCAATGCAATTTATATAATCCTACAGGCATGTGACGGTATTTATTTGGTAGGCCTCCATATACTCGCCATGTTCGTGCAGTTTATTTTTTGCGTAGATCTTCTGTGTCCTTCTATCCCCATTAGATTACAGTTGTATTTGTTTTTTAAATACTGGACGTGTTTTCTGGAGTGAATTGGCAGCCACATATTTGATGGCACGATAGACCTCTAATTATTATTTTCAAAAGCTACAAAGGTCAGAAAGTAAAAAAAAAAAGTTGATTGATTTTGGCTATTACCTACCGTTCCTTCGCTAAATGCTTTTTCCATTTAAATCACTATTAATTAATTTGTTAAAAGTCATACATGCCTTTAGAATTAGGGTGCCTATGACTAATACACGCGTTGCAACAATACACTAAATAGGTTCGCCAAACAATCGCGCATTAGCTTGCGGATTTATCCAGATCCGTGCTGTGTAGGCAATGTAGCCTACCTAGTAGCGGTATATTCTTCTTGGTTGGGGCCGTAAAAAAACGGAAACTCACAGGGCGACGCTGTCATAAGAATGTAATTTAAGGATGCTTTCGGGGTAAGTGGCAGCCATCTCATTGCAGAGCAGAGAAGGGGCATAAAATCCAGTGGCCTATTAAAAAGCCATTAGCTAAACCCACTCTCAGTAACGACTGATTGTGTGTCAAACAAACAATGGCTTAAAAACCCTCCCTCAGCCAGTGACTTGTTGACAAGGTGTGCGTTTCAGACCGGACGGGTGGTGGAGCTTCTGCAGCAACACACAAGCCAAGGTTACTAGGCGTTTTGAAAGTAATCGTAAGAGTATGAAACTGATGGTGGGAGGAAGGCAAGGCCCACGAGAGTCTGGAACCGCTGTCCAAAATTTCTGTCGGCCATTACGGACGGTCCCAGAGTGACCGGTAGCCAACTGCGCGTAACGCCGGGGACAGCTGTGTCTTGTCTGCTCCAGACAGGGCTGCTGTGATTGGACGTACAGGGCCGGCTAAGTCCCGCTTTTTACATGCTCACTCACTGCCATTGAGCCAGTGTTACCGCTGAGCTCAGAGGGGGATTTCTGCTTTGATGCGTCTTGGACTTGACAATGACAGAGCTCTGACGTGGTAGCAGACAGTGACTAGTCCGATTTTCGTCTGACCACGGAGACCTCTGGTGAAAGAGAGATTTTTAATGCATGGTTCTCTTTGTGTGGAGGCCTTGGAGTGGTTGGTGGTGGCCAATTTTCCTTCCCTTGGTCTTGTTTTTACTGTTGCCTACTAGCACTCATCATCATAACTTTATATTGTGAGGTGAAGGTCTGTCTGGGGGAACCTACTAGATGAGCCTGAAGCTATAATTCAGAAATGAAATGTTCTGATGAAAACAGTCAAGTATTTTTGTCTCACAATGGGGATGCTGCTTTTGTAGTCTACTCCCATGTTGGTTTTCACAAAGTTATCCAGAGACTGAGCAGCACTAACACTCTCCACAGAAACCACAGGGGAGAGCCCGGGTTAGAACAGACACACACACACACACACACACACACACAGGAAGAGAAAAGACAATACGCTCACACACACACACACACACACACACACACACACACACACACACACACACAGGAAGAGAAAAGACAATACGCTCACACACACACACACACACACACACACACACGCACACGCACGCACATGCAATCAGACTTACTCAAACCTACACAACCACGGCTTAAACAGATTCTCAGCGGATAATTCTTGCTTTAGTTTCATGAAAAGACTACTGTGAAACATTTTTCATGGACGGTTGGACTCCCGCCCTTACTGAGAAGCCGTTCTAGACTTCTTTGTTTCAGAGTGTTGTTACGATCTAATGGACAACACTCCATGGTTGATCTAAATTGGAGTCTTTTATTTTCACAAAGGCCATTTTTTCTCACTGTATAATAGACTCACTTATTTAACCAATCACATCCTCCTTGTGTGTTCATAGTTTCAGTATACTTCCTGGTTGTCCCCCCTTTCCATCTCTCCCCTCAAATCCTTCTCTCTCTCTCTCTCTGTGTTTCTGTGCTCATAAAGACTTATTCAGATTAATTAAACTGCGGTTAAACAGTGGACTCATTGTTGTCCCTCTAAGAGAGCTGGGGGCAGTAGGACACGGAGTCAGTCGGTCATGGTTGCATGTTGGGCCTCACAGGCCGTAGAAACAGTAGGTCCATAACTCAGCCTGTCCTGCTTGCCACTGCTGCTGCCGCCACGCAGAGAGCGAGTGGCGGCTGCGGGCTGCATTGTGTCCCACGCCAGCTGGGCATCACGGGAGGTTCTGCGCCACCTTGCTTTGTCAATGTGACACTCCTCCCTCCCTCTCCCTGTGTATCACGTAGGACGTGGCCAAACCGCGCCGCCCGCGGAATCAAACAGAATTTGCCTGTTTGTTTATGTTTGTTTTTCAGGGTCGAATGCAAAATGACCTCGGGTTTGCCCAGATCCTTGGACACGTACCAGTTCCTCTGATGTACAGTGTCCTCATGGCGCGCCTGACTGTCGACGTCTGAAGCAGTTGGCTTCCATCTGTCCACACAAGCCGGTTGGACTGGTGGGGGGGGGGGGGGGGGGGGGGTCTGGACTTACCAACGGCTGCGGGAAGGACATCAAACCTCCCAGCATGCTTAGCTGGGGGGGTCTCCCACGGTCTGGTGGCTCAACAGGCAGACAGTCAGACAGACAGACAGACAGAAAGAAAGGCAGGCAGGCAGACAGGCAGGCAGGTAGACAGGCAGGCAGACAACCTAGCAGCACAGACGGAGCTAGGAGACAGGGGTTGAGACGGACCCATTTGGTCAACCCTCTTAACCCGTTTGGTCAACCCTGTGAACTTGGGACCATGCAGGGCCAGAAGTCAGTCCTGTCGCTCTGTTCAAGACCTCCGTCTCTGGGGGAAACAAGTGGCGGCAGATGGGCGTTTGGGCCAGGAAGAGAAGTTGCCCGCTGAAGTGGGCTCCCGGTTGCTCTGAATGTGTATTTCTGCTGGGGAGGGCAACTGTGACGAGGGGGCCACAGGCGCCTTTGTTTTCCTCCGCGCTTGTTGTCCGTTATTGTCCTCTTGGGAGTGAGAGGAAGAAACACGCAGGGGAGGTTTTTTTTCTTGTGCTGAATGCGACATTTACGCTCCTTTCAGGCAGACAAAGCGTGAGTGTGAAGCGGTGAAAGCTCCTATGAATGTGCACAGGGGATCAGGCGAAGCACAGGGCTAGCCTCCCCACGTCAGCTGGATGGAAGAACACAGAGGACACGACCGAGTATAAGAGCCGGCTGAAGGATTAGGCTCGGTTTTCCTCCATGGCTTTCTGGTTCCCCTTCCCTCCCTTCACAGTAACTTCTTTTTGGGCCTCTCCTTGCCAAGGGGTGCATGGTAATCTTCATGGGTTGATGGGACAGGGTATGTACAATCGGAGACTGTAATGACTGTAATCATTGCGGTCGCTTTTTGCCTCCTCGGCTTACACTTTAGTCCCTGAAAAGATTTGAACCGCCCAGAAATCACGCTGAGTAGGGCTGTGTGCATGGTGAGGACATTGTAACACTCCCAAATGGAGTAATACAGAAACCCTACATCCTGTGAAAGACACCCAAGCGTGCGCGCACAAACACACAGTCTGTCACACCCACGCACACAAGAGCACATCACGGGCACAGCAGAGGCCCGCATTCACTACAGTAAAAATAAAATAAAGCGTATTATTTCCTCGTATAACTTCATTTTACGTACAAGCAATTTGCATTGCTTCATCTAAATGGTGGTGTTCTCCGTGATAATAAATGTGTGTGACTTTCTTCCGGCTGGATGTTTGGCTGTGTGTTCACAGTTCACTGGAGATGTTGCCCGATGAAGAATCAAATTGTTTTTTAGCCGGTGTGGTTAGAGCACTTTCCCGAAGACCACTTTCCTCTCTACCAAAATAGGACTGGAGAGAGTGAAGAGAGAAAGGAAAGGCAGGGAGAGTAAAGACAGAGGAGGAGGGAGAGACAGAGAGAAAGTAGAGAGTTGAGATAAAGATTAGAGAGAATCAGAGAGAGATGTGGAGAGAGAGAAGCAGAAAGAGAGCAGAGGGAGAGGTGGAGCGTAGAGTGAAATGAGAGAGACAGAAAAAAGGGAGAGTGGAAGAAAAAACCTGAGAGAAAAGCCAGTGAGAATAAAGAGAAAGAGAGAGTGAGAGAGAGTTGGCTGGCAATTAATCACAAACTGTCACTCTCCTAACTACTGAGGGAGCGTCACTGAGCGACTTCTACTTCTATTAGCAGTCCATTAGCTGAGCCAGGCACAAGTACCGACACTTCAGTGGCATTCCACAGACCCTGATGGATGACACATCTGTCAGGGCAACGGAGCCCCATGGGCCATAAAGCGCAGGGATGAAGCACAGGGATGAAGGACGCCACTCACATTTGTATGCTATTGTAAACACAGCGGAGGTAGAAAGGGTCGTTGTTCGTTTGCCGGCCCCTCATCCATCTTTATCGCGTTTCAGTAATGATGTCGCAGTGGGGAGAGTAGATAGAGTCAGAGAAGTGAGTCGCGTCTCACCTGTGCTTTCTTTAGTGCATGATTTTTTCCTGTGTGATTTGCACGTGTGTGTGTGTGTACGAGGGCATGTGTGTTTCTCGTGTGTGTGTGTGTGTGTGTGTGTCTGTCAAAGCATATTATATTTGGTTGGATAGTGAAGGACTCTGTGAATAGTTGTTGGATGCCGGGAGGAGAAGGACAGGGATGCATAACAGAGGGTTGTAGTTGTAGAACAGGAACCTGAAAGGATTTGCTAAGTGTTCAAGTTTGATCCTCCGGGGCTTCTGTAGTAAGTGTTATCTTTACTAGTTAATAAACCATAACGATTAAGCCGTAATGCTCTACAAAACCTTTACCTTTAATCTTGTTTCTTTGTTACTTCGAGCTCATCCAACACAAACAGACAATTTGTCCATCTAAATTTGGACAGTGGTCTTTATGTCGGAGATAACCTAGTTTTCAAAGCCTGCTTTCCTTTTCATTTATTTTCTTCTCACAGACGTTTGTTTGTACAAGTGATCTTCAGGGACGTTACAGCTCCACTTTCATATCTCCTCGAAAGGAAATTCTCCAACCTTTTGTCCCAAAAGATATTTTACCTCAACAAAGCAGTTGGAGAAAAATAAATAACAGTATAATACCTGTGCATAAAAGCACACGCTTAAAAAAACTAAACACAAACACCCTCAAAGTTTTACGAAGTGACCTCAGTGAACCAACAAACACTGTGCAGGAGGCATGTGCGGGCGTTTATTTCTTCGATCGTTTGTTCCATTGATTCTCTCCTACACACGTGCGCCATAAAAAAGTCTCTGCTCCTCGCTGCTCTGCCACGGCAGCTGGAAGGGTCGTCCCAAATGGCGGCCTACCACAGCCCCTGCACAGCGCAACACTCACAGAGTTCTGATCGAATGCAGTGCACATC